>NC_066883.1:733791-783702 GCF_022985175.1 Labeo rohita | reverse complement strand
ATGAAATTTTCTGGGCTAGGAGTCTTAGTCCAGAACTGCATGAATTACAACTCACAGCATTGTTACTGAATTTACACCTGAATGCTGGCCCTCTACTTTTCTTTGAAACTATTACTTTAAGGGTTTTCAGATGTCCATAGAAACCTCAATTTTCAATGTATAAGCATCAAACTTGGTAAATGGTCTGATATGTACCATGTCTTTCACATCCTTTGACATCAGACAATAGAGTCTTATGGATGTTGAGATATTAAGGTCCAAAAATTGAAAAAAACTCATTTACACCAATGTTCAGAACAATATTTCCCATGAATGACACCAGGTGTGAACATGAAACTTTTTTTTTGAAAAAGCATGTTCTTATTGATAAAATATAAAAAAAATTGGGATGGGGTTTTGCCTCATTTTTCTGTAATAATTTTTAAAAAATCATTGTTGTGTGACATTCACAACTACTGTAGTACCAGCTATTTTGAACTCATATGCCTAAATTAATGCTATAATGCAGCATTCCATTGTGCTCGGGACTCTGGGAAATCCGACCTCCACCTCAGGAAAGTGCAATGGAACAGCCACTTAAGTTGAGGTTCCGAAACACACACTCGGGCCAGTTCAGTGCAGACTGAGGCAGTTGGAATTATCCATAGGCATCCATATTTTTGCCAACTGTTACAATGGAACTCATTTACGACATCGGGAACTAACTCGGATTCACCGACTACCGACATTCAATGGAATGCAACATAAGTACCTAATCTTGATGTTCCACCCAATCCAGTGAATAATACATCCATTTTCATTGAGAAAGCAGGGCAATATTGATTAGAAATAATAATATTCAGGTGGTATGAGATCTAGCATCAATCAGTCAATCAGTTAACAATGATCAATTTTGAGGTCAGTCGAGTATCAGGAACACCAGGATTCCATGTCAACTTTGAGGTTGACCCAGTTGAACAAGGCCTTCACATCACAGATATGGCCCCAGGACAATATGTTACTTGTGTGTATGACCGACAATGGTGGGTTGGTATCATCAGAGACGTCTCTGACACAGAGAAAGACATTCAAGTGCTTTTTTTGCATCCCCATGGCCCAGCTAGAGGCTACTTTTGGCCAAAAAGGGAAGATGTCTGTTGGGTGCCTCTCCAGCACATCATAATGAAAATTGATGTGCCAGTTACTTCCACTGGACGATGCTATGTCATAAAAGAAAATGAAACTGTGGATTCAGAAACTTTCATGAACAACTTTCAGTACCTGTTATGTCACACATTTATTTGTGTTGGTGGTAAACATTATTAAAGTGACTCATGTCTGGAAGTACGTTTTTTGTATTTTTTGTATAAGAGAAACATTAATAAATTCTGTTGAAATGCCCATACCAAGTTGAATAGCAAAAGTGAACAATAGGATCAGTGACGAAACTCTGAGTTTTAAAAAAATCATTACAGAAAAATGAGGCAAAACCCCATCCTAATTTTTTTATATTTTATCAATAACAATATGCTCTTTCAAAAAAACAAGTTTTATGTTCACACCTAGTGTCATTCATGGGAAATATTGCTCTGAACATTGGTGTAAATGAGTTTTTTTCCATTTTTGGACCTTAATATCTCAACATCCATCAGACTCTATTGTCTGATATCAAAGGATGTGAAAGACATGGTACATATCAGACCATTTACCAAGTTTGATGCTTATACATTGAAAATTGAGGTTTCTATGGACATCTGAAAACCCTTAAAGTAATAGTTTCAAAGAAAAGTAGAGGGCCAGCATTCAGGTGTAAATTCAGTAACAATGCTGTGAGTTGTAATTCATGCAGTTCTGGACTAGGACTCTTAGCCCAGAAAATTTCATGGACCTGGCACAACTAGTTCTAGAGATATTTCAGTCTGAACATGGTCACTCAGACTGTGATGTCAAAACGGGGTAAAAAACAAACTTTTTTACAGATTTTTTGTGAAAAAAGTATGCACAGTAGAGATCTGAAATTTTGTATATGATCTATTGGGCATATTACCCATCACATGGATTTTTTTCAGACAAATCTGAGGAGGTCAGGTGTTGAACTTTTCCAAAATTTGATGATTCCAGCTGGAATTACCCTTGTGTCAGTCACCTGACACCTGGCGTCCTTTTTCCTGAGACCTGTAGCCTTTTAGACTGAGGCACGAAGCCGTTTTGTCCAGTGACTGAAGCCTTTTAGTCTGAGACATGACACCTTTTCATTTTATGACTGACGTCTGAGGATGTCCTAAAATGTACACCGTACCCTGAGCATAGTTCATGATTTCTTATCCTGTGGTTTTACTACACATACCATGGTTAAACAGGTTAGTGTAACAAGACGTCTCAGGTTACGTATGTAACCCTGGTTCCCTGAGAAGGGAACGAGACACTGCGTCCTCTAGAGGTCGCTATGGGGAACGCCATCTCCGTGACCTGTGTCTGAACGCGACTCGTCGCCGCCGGTGCGTCACTACCGGTGCGACCACAGTATAAAAGGACACCGGTAGAACACAACATTCGCTTCTTCGTCTGAAGCTTACGTCCGAAGCATGGCAACGAGACTAGAGGACGCAGTGTCTCGTTCCCTTCTCAGGAAACCAGGGTTACATACGTAACCTGAGACGTTCCCTTTCGAGGAATTCGAACTGCGTCCTCTAGAGGTCGCTATGGGGAACGGTTATACCCACGCTGCCATGCTGAGGGGAGTGCATGCCATCATAGAGGCGAGCACTAAGTACCAACTGCCTTAAGCTTAAGGGAGTTGCCCCTAAGACGTAGTGACGGCTGTCAGTGACATTATCCCCTTTCGGCCAAAAAGCCCGAGCTTCATACCCAAGACTTACCTGAAAGGGGTCGGATATGCTGGACCCGGGGTAGAACTCAAAGCTTGGAATTAGAAGATATTCCTTTAAGGGGATATGGCTGAATGCCTAGGGTTTCACCTAGGATTGGCCTGTCACACAGGGGGCTACCGTGGGCTCTGCATAGGTTCCCTCAGAAACTGTCCTACAGAACATAGGTAGCAACAACCTGCTCAGGATGCGCAAGTAGAGTGGTATCCAAGGTGTCCGAGAACAACCAACTCAGAGAATGGGCACGAGTTTGAGCGTGAACCCATATCATAGAGGGTGCGCATGAACTAGCGCAAGTATTACCGTTACTTTAGCCTGGCAGATGCTCACAAGGAGTGGACCCAAGGTGACCGGGGTTTAAACCAACTCAAGAAAGGGTACGGGCCATAAGCGCGTGAATCCCTACCCTAGATGTAGTGCTGTAGTGGGGACCTGAAGGCCAGGAGTGGCCATGATCGTTTCCAGGTGGATATGACGAAGGCAGATCCAATTAGACAAGCAGGCCATAACCATAGTCAAAGACCAGATGGGGTTGCTCGAAGAGGACCTACCTAACAAAAAAAGAAACACAACAGAAGGTCCCAGAAATACAGCAGAAGAGGCTAGACACATAACAGGGCCGTACTCACCCACCGTGGTTCCCACGCATGACTCCAGTTAGCCCAGGCAGACCCCCTGAGAAGCTGCCCAGACCACCATAGTGGGCCATCTACTTACAACCCTAACAGGGGAAACAGCACCATCTGGGCAGGGGCATCGGGAGACCGCTGCTTAAAAAACCCTAGGAAGGGGAGCAATCACAGGGTTAACAAAGGGGTACTTAGAAGTCAATGTGCCTAGGAAGGCTACCAGAAGGGAACCAGCTGAGATAACCTGACCACAAAGAGTGGACTGTCTACTTACAACCCTAGCAGGGGAGACAGCACTGTGGGTAAGAGCTCAAAGAGGCCGCTACTTAGAAACCCTAGGAAGGGGAGCGGTCACCGAGCTAGCACCTAGCTATCCTCAGATAGCTGGCTGTAGGAAAGGCCAGAAAGCTGCTATCAAGAACACCAAACAAGGGTCTTAACTAGCACTAGGGCTGTGCAAACGATCGGATGCAACCACCACGCGCATCCCAGCAGCACACGTTGCCAGACGGAGCGCACACAACCACACAGAGCACCGCAGCCCACCGACAAGCCACGCAACATTGCGCAGCCCACCAGCGAACCACGGCACCGTGCAGCACATGCAGCCCCACCCAACAGCAGGTGAGATCCATGACCAACCGGCAATTGCATCCGACCATTCGCACAGCCCCAACCAGCACATAGCTATCCTCAGACAGCTATGCTTCCAGGAAGGGAAAGTTAACACACAGCTAGCCTCAGATAGCTGCACTTAATCACATAATATGGCTGAACTATAACCACCCTCAGATGGCTTTTACTAGGGAAGTCCCCTTTTAATTTCTGTTCATACACCCGAGTATTAGCAGAAAATTAACACCACAATCGCGACGCGCAGCATATGTTCAATTCCCTTGGGAACCAAACACGCTCCGCCCACACGCCAGACTCCCCCGGGAATCAAGCGGGGACAGAGCCGCCGGCGCGAATGCGCTGTCAATGCCGCGAGAAGCGAACACACTCATGCAAATTCGGGTATACAGTGAAGACTCACCTCCCTTCCTGCGAATGCATCGCAATGAGCACATCCAGTTCCCTCGAGAGCTGGACGCGCAGCTCTTTACCACACACACACACAGTCCGCGAGCCTGTAAAGCGGGTATGAGAGCGCGCTAGTTTCTCGCAAGAAACAAGCACTAAATGTGACGATCGCATTCAGCTCCCTCAAGAGCTGAACGCGCCGCTCTTCACCACACACACGCACAGCCCGCGAGCCCCGTGTAAGCGGGTAAGAGAGCATGCCTGTTTCTCGCAACAAGTAATAAATGCAACGATCTCATTCAGCTCCCTCAAAAGCTGATTTCGCTTACTCCTTACCATACATGCACAGCCCAAAAGACCTATGAAAGGTGCCGGTATCAGAGCGTGCTGCCTCTCGCAAGAGACAAGGCAAAAAAAATAAAACAAGCGCAATAAACCTTGGGAGCAGAAAGCGCTTGCTCTTTACCACGCATCGTCAAACGCGAGCCGTCATTAAAAACCTCTGGTGAGAAAACATGCACTCAATTCGAACTTGGTTACAGACAAAAGGTCAGTGAAGACGAAGAAGAGAATGTTGTGTTCTACCGGTGTCCTTTTATACTGTGGTTGCACCGGTAGTGACGCACCGGCGGCGACGAGTCGCGCCAGAAGTGACGTCATAAGCTGTCGTCGGCCAACTCTGTTGATGTTTTTGTATGTAGACTTCAGACACGGGTCACGGAGATGGCGTTCCCCATAGCGACCTCTAGAGGACGCAGTTCGAGTTCCTCGAAAGGGAACCATTATTAAGTTGTGGTTATCACGTTTTTTTTTTTTTTTTTTTTTTTTTTTTTTTTACCATGTTTAATTTATGTAAGGCATCTATAGACACTAATGACTGAAATGTTATTTAGCCAACTGACTGTGTAATAATGGCTCAATTCATTTGTCAAACTATATCTTCTAAGCTATTGGATGAGTCCAAGTTATTTTAATACATTTTGGGCTTCAGGCTGTCTAGATGATAATTACAAAATTTGGGGCTAATGGGACAAATGCTCTAGGAGAGATTTGAACCAGTAAGTTTATCAAAAAGCTCAAAATGGCAGAATAATTTATTCATGGCAAATCAACAACAATATCAACGTCAGTGGCAATTTCTATTTTATGATGAATTTAAAGAACCAGCACACCTCTCCTCATTTTGCTTCTCTTAAGGAGAAACTGGCTGCTGTTGAACAGTAGATCAGGAAAACAGTGCCAGTGTGTGTAATGCAATAACTTCTGATTTGGTATCAGTGTGTACCTCACATGTTCTCATAGATCTGATCAAATGAGCAATGTCTACTAGTGTTATAATGTACAAAAGAGCACAAAGGCGGCACAGAAGTGTTATTTATACATTAAAAAAAAAGGTTGTTCATACAAATGTCACATTAATATAAATTACATGGAAAACTAACTCACAAAACAAAACTGCATTAGTGATAACACACAGACGAGTACATTTGAATCATTGAATTATTCTGTAAATCATGACAGCATCACAGATCTGAGTGCTACAGTTCCTTCATATGATACAGAGCATTAGTGAACTGTGAACAATGTCAGTATTTTTGAACTTTAAAGCACCATATTTCACTGAGACATTTCTTCATACTTTTCATGTGCAGTTCAGGTAAATATATTGTTCTATGTAATGTTATTACACAACAGCATTAACAATATTGTTATAAATGCCACTGAAATAAACAATATTATGACCAGTATGATGTCTGTAACGCCAAGCCAGCAGAGGGAGCCCTCACCCTAGAACTGCCTGCACGCTCCCTCTGCTGCTTCTACTGCTACTTCCTGTTTGGCACTATATAAAGACTGACCATGTGCTCATGAATTTGCGAAGTATTGCCAGTTTCACCTGCCTTACCGAGCGTTTCTATATTTACTCTGTTGGATTACCTGTTGCTACCTTGCTTTGTTTATGGACTCTTGAGTTTACGGATTACCCCTATTGGATTGTTTGCTGTTTCTGGACTGACTTCACGGTATTTGACCCACTGCCTGCTTTATCTCTCTGCTGCTTGGATTACGTTTATGTGTTGTATGCTGTTGGACTGCTTTTCTGGTAATCGACCCTCTGCCTGTTTCCACGTTTATGTGTGCTGTCATTTGTAATAAACTTCCGCAATTGGATTCAAACGCCGCCTCAGCGTCCTCGTTACAGAATACTTCGCCTCCCCTGAATCCAGCGGAAGTTACAGCATACACAACCAAAATCATGAACCCAGCAGTATCTCGTCTCATCTGCCTTCGTCAAGGCGACAGGGCCATAGAGGAGTATGTTGAGGATTTTTGTGGACTGTGTCATCTAGTGGATTTTAATGATGTGGCACTAAAGGACTTTTTTCGTTTTGGGTTAAACGAGCCCATTAGTTCAATTCTGCCAGGGGGGAAAATTTGTTGGTCACTGGAGAAATATATCGATCATGCCCTGCTCTTAAGCGGATCACCATACACTGTTGGGATTGCGGACGAGGGACCCCGCAATCCCGCAGTAACCACCACACCACAGCCTGTTCAAGCCACATCCATCAAGCCAAAGCCTGCTCATGCCATGCCTGCCGCTCCAGGGCCTGCTCACGCCATGCCTGCCGCTCCAGGGCCTGCTCACGCCATGCCTGCCGCTCCAGGGCCTGCTCACGTCATGGCCGCCATCCCTGAACCAGTCCACAAGATGGCCGCCATCCCCGAGCCAGTCCACAAGATGGCCGCCATCCCCAAGCCAGTCCACAAGATGGCCGCCATCCCAGAGCCAGTCCACAAGATGGCCACCATCCCCAAACCTGTTCACAAGATGGCCGCCAATCCAGAGCCAGTTCACAAGATGGCCGCCATCCCAGAGCCACTCCATAAGATGGTCGCTGTCTCCAAGTCACACCACATGATGGCACACATACTGGACTCACCCCTCATGGCTGTATGGGCAGCTAAAATGGCAGCTACCCCTGGTTCCAGTCAAGTTGCAGCTGTGTCAAGTCAATTCGCAGCTGCGTTTCCTGAGTCAAGTAAAGTCACAGCTGCCACCCCGAGCCAAGCAAGATTACAGCTACTGTTCCTGTGCCAAGTCAAGCTGCAGAGCCAAGTCAAGCTGCAGGTGCTTCTTCAGAGTCAGGTCAAGTTGCAGCTGTGTCTCCTGTGTCAAGTCAAGCTACAGCTGCTGCTCCAAAGTCCAAGGCTTCCAAGTCAAGTCTAGTTCCAGGGTCAAGTCCAGCTACAGAGTCAAGTCCAGCTACAGAGTCAAGTCAAGCAACAGAGTCAAGTCAAGCAACAGAGTCAAGTCAAACCAAAGCAGCTGTTTCCCATGAACCAAGCCAAGTCACAGCTGTGTTCCACGAGTCAAGCCAATTCACAGCTGTTATTCCCCATGAGTCAAGCCAAAATACAGCTGTTCTCTACGAGCCATGCCAAGTCACAGCTGTGCCCCACGAGTTAAGCCAAGTCACAGCTGTGCCCCACGAGTCAAGCCAAGTCACAGCTGTTCCCCACGAGCCAAGCCATGTTGTTCCTGAGCCAAGCCATGTTGTTCCTGAGTCAAGTTACGTTGCAGCTGTGTTTCCCGAGTCAAGTCAAGTTTCCAAGTCAAGTCAAGTTGCAGCTGCATCCCCTGAGTCAAGTCAAGTTTCCAAGTCAAGTCAAGTTACAGCTGCGTTTCCTGAGTCAAGTCAAGTTTCCGAGTCCAGTCAGGTCACGGCTGTTGTTCCACAGTCAAGTCAAGCTGCAGCTGTTGTTCCAGCGTCAAGTCACGTTAAAGCTGTGTTTCCTGTGTCAAGTCAGGTCAGAGCTGCTCTTCCGAAGTCCAGTCAAGTTACAGCTATTGCTCCTGAGTCAAGTAAAGCTATAGCTGTAGCCCTCAAGTCAAGCAAAGTCACAGCCGTGGTTCCTGAGTCAAGCAAAGTCACAGTTGATCTTCATGAGCCAAGCCAAGTTACAGCAGATCTTCATGAGCCAAGTCAAGTTGCTGCTGTTATTCCCGAACCAAGTCAAGCCACAGCTGATCTCCCTGAACCAAGCCACACCACAGTTGATCTCCATGAACCAAGTCAGGTAACTGCTGTTGCTCCTGAGTCAAGTCCGGCCACGGCAGGCCTCCCTGAGTCAAGTCATAAAACTGTTATTCTACCAGAATCTCACCAGGTCCCCTCTGACCTTCTCAAGCCACCTCACGTATCAGCTGACCCCGCAGAGCCCACGCTCCCAAGCCACGCAGAGCCCACGCTCCCAAGCCACGCCCAGAGCCCACCCACGCTCCCAAGCCACAAGCCCATATCATCAGCACCCTCAAGGTCAACAGACACCCCATTATCTGCTGTGCTGCCTGTAATGGTTGTAGCCATCTTCAGTGTGTGGGCTGCACACTGTGCACCAGAGGCCTCGTCTGTCCATGAGTCTGCTCCAGAGGCCTTATCGGTCCACGAGTCTGCTCCCGAGGCCTCGCCTGTCCACGAGTCTGCTCCCGAGGCCTCGCCTGTCCACGAGTCTGCTCCCGAGGCCTCGCCTGTCCACGAGTCTGCGCCAGAGGCCTCGCCTGTCCACGAGTCTACGCCAGAGGCCTCGCCTGTCCACGAGTCTACGCCAGAGGCCTCTTCTGTCAAAGAGTCTGCGCCAATGCCCCCAGAAACAGCAGCTCTGGCTGCAGAACCTCCTAAAGGGGCGGCGTTTCCCCAAGGACTCTCTGCCTGTCCTGTCACGGCCAGGAAGGCCATTTATAACTTCCCTGCCACACCTGCCCAAGCATCTGCGCCCATGCCCCCAGAGGTGTCAGCGCAAGCTGTAGATCCTCCTATGGGGGCGGCGTTCCACGATGAACTCTCTACCTGCCATGTCGCAATCAAGAAGACCAAAGTAATCATTCAAGTACACACCGCTCTGCTATGCATGTCATTGGTCCCACTGTGGATATCTCTGCTCCTGTTTGCTCTGCCTGTACTGCCTGCCCTGCAATGGCTCCCTGTTATGCCTGCCTCGCCATGGCTCCCTGCTCTGCCTGCTCTGCCTGCCCCACCATGGTCCCCTACTCTGCCATTGCTCCACGGCCCAGGTCCTCCAGTACTTCACAATCTGCTACTGCTCCACGGCCCAGGTCCTCCAAGGTTCCACTGTCTGCCACAGCTTCACGGCCCAGGCCCTCCAGTACTTCACGGTCTGCTACTGCTCCACGGCCCAGGTCCTCCAAGGTTCCACCGTTTGTCACAGCTCCATGGCCCTGGTCCTCCAAGGTTCCACTGTCTGCCACAGCTCCACAGTCCAGGTCCTCCAGTGCTTCACTGTCTGTCCCTGCTCCACGATCCAGGTCCTCCAGTGCTTCACTGTCTGTCCCTGCTCCACGATCCAGGCCCACCTGCTCTACATGGACCTGGCCCTCCGTCCCACCCCCTGTTTTGCCTCTGTTCCCCCACCCACCTGGACTGTTGTTTTGAGCGCCAGGAGTCGCTCCTAGGGGGGGATTCTGTAACGCCAAGCCAGCAGAGGGAGCCCTCACCCTAGAACTGCCTGCACGCTCCCTCTGCTGCTTCTACTGCTACTTCCTGTTTGGCACTATATAAAGACTGACCATGTGCTCATGAATTCGCGAAGTATTGCCAGTTTCACCTGCCTTACCGAGCGTTTCTATATTTACTCTGTTGGATTACCTGTTGCTACCTTGCTTTGTTTATGGACTCTTGAGTTTACGGATTACCCCTATTGGATTGTTTGCTGTTTCTGGACTGACTTCACGGTATTTGACCCACTGCCTGCTTTATCTCTCTGCTGCTTGGATTACGTTTATGTGTTGTATGCTGTTGGACTGCTTTTCTGGTAATCGACCCTCTGCCTGTTTCCACGTTTATGTGTGCTGTCATTTGTAATAAACTTCCGCAATTGGATTCAAACGCCGCCTCAGCGTCCTCGTTACAATGTCACTGTATTCATTTTTTCATTAATTACATTAACTAGTCATAATATCCATTTGAAACTCCAAAAACAATAGAAAGAAGCAAGAAATAATATTTTGCATTAGGACAACACATTGTGCTTGGTAAAACCAAGATTTTTCAGTGTCTTTGTCATAGACAAGAGGATCATAATCCATGAGTGTCTGATGTTCCTGTGGGTTTATTATTGCGTTTGAGCCAGTCTCTCCAGGGCGCCTGGTTCTGCTTCGGGCTGATCTAACTGACATTAGAACTAATAAAAAAAAAAAAAAATCTTTTTTAGAATGTTATCTTTTTTTTTTAATGCTCTTAAAAGCAGGGGGCGACAGAGTATCCATGAAATTAATTACACACAATTTACGCCTTCTAAACCCAGCAAGGAGCAAGAAACGAATCATAATGACTGAAAAACACTAAGTGAGGAGTGAGAGGTTTAGTAATTGAAAAATAAATAAATAAATAAAAATAAAAATAAAACCATTTCATACCTACCAGGCCTCCAGTTCCTGTGACAGCTCTAGTTTGTGTCACGACCGGGACTTAAACCCAGAATGTGTTGTTACAAGGTCAGAGCGTTAACTCCTATGGTATGGAACAGTGCAGACCCAAATTTGCAGAGAGTCACTAGAGGCAGGATTTGAGGAAAACAAATAGTCTTTACTTTATGTTCTTTCTTGGATATACACAACAAATCCAACATCAAGAGCTGGACTGAGGAAGGTACAAATCCCAAAATACTTGCAGGCAATATCCAGTAACAAAGAATAGTTCTCAAAAATGCAGGTCAAGATCTGGGATAAAAGTCCTTCTAAATAATCCAAGCATGGATTCCAAGAGAACATGCAATAATCCAAATGTGTCAGACAGGAGAACTTCAAGACTGAGCAAAGTTACAAACTTGATACAGGTCTTAAATACACTCATACCCTAACAAGCCAAGCACAGGTGAAATCATTGAGCTAATTATAAACAGGAAATCAGGACAATGTTGTGGAAGGCCTTGTGCTCTTGGTTTCCCTCTGCTGGACAGACAGTGGTGTGACAGTTTGCTCTGAATGGCTTCCAGGAGTTGGTTGTTCAAACACATCATATCATGTTTAGTCCTAAGACCATATGTTCTATATATTTACGTATATGTTCCAAAGAAATAACACTCACAAAACTTCCTCATAAACATTTATTGAATCATAACACCAAGTAAATGATCAATATTTACACAGTAAAATCCCCAGAGTGAAATCAACACTGCTCAGAGTGTATTTGGTCCCACTCCAAATAGTGTTAAAGTAACACTGAAGCAGAGTTAAAGTTAATGAGATAATTAGGTCATTAATTAAGTGCTGATTGAGCATTAGTGATGAACACCTGCTGTTATAAGCAGAATCACTGAAGAAAAGAGAAACACAAGAACAACAACTGACTTACAGTCACAGATGAAATAAACTGAAATAAAAGAAAACATTAAATCTCTCAAGATCTCGGCAGAGAAGGATTAAACAATTCCACAGACAGCAGCAGCAGCTTCACTTATTACTAACCAGTCTGACCATATTTCTGACATCTGCAAAAGATCTTATTGAGAATAAACAGCGATTCAGATGTTGATCAATTGGTCAAACATGATGCCTCCATCATGGAGGTTGTTGTTTGCTGTAGTTGGACTCTTGATCCTTTTAGAACTTCTAAATAATTTGCTTTTAAACTGCAATAGTGTTTCACTGTAGACTCTTGCACATTAACTTATTTTTGCTTATAAAGCATTTGAATATTTGCCACAAAGTGGTTTCTCTTTCTCTCTTTGGGTTTAGTTTGAGAAACCTAGTTTGTGCAAAACCTAAATGTATTAACAAAAACATGCGGTATGTTATCAGACCAGTTCATGATGATTATCTCAACACAGACAGCCTCACATATGTAAAGCATTGACCTCACTGCTTTACAACACCATATGCTTTGTTGCAAAGAAAAATCTAACACAGCAAGTCAAGGGTCAAGAGCCCAACTAAGGTAAACACTAATCTCTATGATGAAGCCATCATTTCTAACCAGTTGTAGTAAAGGGACTCACATCACCAATGATGCTGTGAGTTTTGGGTCACACATCACTCAAGGTGCGGATGTAAGTATATCAGATGACCAGTTCCCACCTTGCTTGGTTCAGTGCATCAGTCAAGGATTGTTAATTCGGCAATAGGTTCAATAATTTGAGAATTGCACTCTGGAGTGTAGCAAATTAGCTCAAAAGGGAAATGTTTATGATTAATTATAACTGGTTATAATTAATTATGAATATTTTAATCAGATCTTAGAATTAACTGTAGCAGAATTAACGTTACAATTATTTGATCTGTTCGTCCACCGAATAGACAGTATAATCATTCATCAATTCTAGGAAAGGTTACTTTCGGGCCAAGAAAGAATAACTTTCCTACTTCAGTCAGTACTAGCAGTAACTTAACTTGTCGTAAACTCAAAATATAGCATGTAGCAAGATCAAATATTCAGTGACTTCAAATTGTGAGCAGCACACGGAGACAATCAATTGTGAATATATGCAATTTAATAATGGAACTGCAGTTAACATACAACTAACTAAACAAAACACGTGTACATATACATAGAGAAAGAAAGTGAGAAAAGAGAGAGAGAGAGAGGGCAAGAATGGCAGTATTTAGCATCAGTTAACCAGCGACCACATGAGAATCATCAGAGAAGCAAAATCACCTTAAACAGGGGCTCAACTTAAAACGCGCATCTAAATAGTTGTAAAGGTTACTTGCATTGGCTTTGTTGCTGAACAAGAGTCCTGATGTGGTAGACAATGGAAGTTCTCGATGAATTCCTTTAGGTGTTCTGGAGGTTTTCTCTAGTTCGTTCGAAGATAGGAAAATCCACAGCGAGTCGACAAAGTTACTTGAAGATAAACTACCGGAAAATTGACTCAAAGGATGAGTCCTGGAGAGTGTCTCGAAGCGTTTGAGCATGGATGGGTTGGTGTTAGGGTCTTTTGATAGTTTCCCTACCACACCCACCTTTGGGTGAATTGGCCAATACAAAGTTTGTATTGCTGAGCGGGAGAACTTCTCTTTGTCTCCATTTATGGCCCATTTGCATGTTTATTGCTGGCCTGGGGAATTGATGCAGTTTTACCCACAATATAGTACAAACAGTATGATGCATTTTCTAATCACATGGTGTACACCATTGTTCAGAAATAAAGTGCAGATTGTTTTGATACCAAGAATGAAACATCTAGAAGGTATTAAACCAGAGATACATTCATACATTGAAAAATACACATTTAGAGATTAACTAGTACCAATAACAAGGGGTAACTGGGCTAATATAGCATAGAATCATACAAGCAACACATGCATATACCAAGTACATTTATAGCTGGTTAAATATAGTCTAAATAAAGAAAAAGGTTTCTATGTGTGTGCGTTATGTGTATTGGGAATAGTCTGCCAGCCACCAAGGATCTGAGGTGCTTGGTGCTGGTGATTGCCTCCCTCATGGAATGCCTTTGAAGTCCAATGGGGAGACAAGAGTTGATCTGCTTAGCATCTTCGTGAGAGTAAGGAGGGAACCATAGACCATTAAACACCCATATAAATGTAGAACGTGAGGCCAGGTCTGTAATTTATATGCAAATGTCAAAATAAAAAAGGCTAAAAGGTTCTCTACAATGTAAATCCTAAACGATCATCAATGATCCTAAGCAGACGCTACAGGAGGGAGTTGGTCAACTGATTTATCTGAAAGTTTGGTGGTTTAGCTAGCTAGTAGAGCCTTGGATCATCGACACAAGGAAGACACAATTGTAATAAAATTAATGAAATGTATTAACAATAGATATGCAAGAGTAAATACAACAACTAGTGATAAAACCAATAAATAAATATGCACTGCTAATAGATAATAGGCAACTACACATGAAAGAAGATATCAAATAAATCAAAACAAATAAATGGATTGAATACAGAATGGCAGAATGCAATGCTGTTGAGTTGAATGTAGCAATGGAAGAGATTTCTATGGTAATGTTGGTTATGGAAAACCACTTAATGGCTCTGGTAGACTTAATGATAAATAAGTGCTTATTTATCTTTGAACAAACAATATAGCTATCATCAGTGTTGGGAAGGTTACTTTGGAAATGTAATAGGTTACAGATTACAAGTTACTTGATTTAAAATGTAATAAGTAGTGTAACTTTTCAATTACTTTAAAGTAATGTAACATTACTTTTAATTACTTTTTGATTACTTTTCTAAATTTCTAATATTTTCAACTGTTAATTATTTTGAAACATTTAAAGCAGGCAGAGTTAACCTTACAGTAGCGTTCAACACTGATTACTATCGGACTTTCAAAATCCTTCATCACTTGAATTAAGATTATAATAAGTAAGGGATAACATACATCTTTATTTTGCGATAACAACTGGCTGAATGTACATTATCTCACTTATTACACAGCAGCTTGATAGATTATTTAGAAATAGATTTATTTAAAATTATTTGACACGAAACACTGATCTGAGTTGAAATATTGAACGCAAAGCTTCCATGAAGAAATTAGTTCAAATTAGACATTTTAGGGACACAGTGCAGTCATACCACTTTTCTTACACAACATTTCACCACATAAATAATTAAGTAGTAGTACTAGTTTGTTAGTTATCTTATAATCCATTACAATGTACAAAAAAAAAAAAAAAAAATGGCAGCAGCTGCATTTGTATGAAATAATAGAGCAAGTCCACGATACCAGGATGACAGAATTAAGAAATTGTACACATGATATTGAATTAAGCTTTAATATTTTATTAGCTGACCAAACGCAAAGATTCAGCCAAGAAAAATGATCAAGCATATAGCACTGACTTAAGTTGCCCCGACAGAGTCTGAGCAGTGTAATAATTTAATTTAAAGCACAGCCACCAGAAATTCAGACTTTTTTTTTTTTATACTTATATATTTGGGCTTTTTATGCCTTTTATTGTGATAGAACAGTAGAGAGATGACAGGAAAGAGGGGAGCGGGATCGGCAAAGGACGTAATTAAATTACATAATTCCGTTACATGTAACTAGTTACTCCCCAACACTGGCTATCATTTGTAATGCTGACCCCAAGTAAATGTTATCTAAACAGGTTAAAAAACATAGGCTAAATGTATAAACTAAGCCAAGGTCTTTAGGAACGAGGATTGGTAAGTTTATAGTTACGTTCCACGTGGTCGGGTGATGCAGATGGTGTACTGTGGGGAGGGCACAGAGCTGCATTCAGGTAGCCGTCGATGTGCTGACCTCGAGAATGCTGAACTTCTGTTGTGCCAAAGGGGTCCTTAGAGCATGGGCCGGGCAGCTGGGTCAGATGGGTCTTCACAGGGTCCTTTGCAGCTGGGCTGCATCGTCAAGGAGCCGCGTGTTTCAAGCAGTGTCTGCCTATACGGAGGTCCTTTGCGGACTAGGCTGCACTGCACTCAAAAAAATATTTCAGCCCTTAACTTAATTCAATTACATACAAAATTTCCATGCATTTAGATTACGTAGTTTTAATTTAAACAAATCAATTAAACTTAATGTGATTCAAATGCATCAGTCTTACGTAAATGAAACAGGTAAAGTTGATGTAATATTTCCCAGTGTTAAACAAACCCTGCTCAGTGTTCATGTGTTTCCACACTACAGAGTGTTCAAGTAGCATTGACACAGTGTTGGAGTTAAGGAGATCATTATGTCATGATTGACCAGTAATGATCAACACCTGCTGTTTACAAGCAGAATCATCGAAGGAAAGAGAAACACAAGAATCAGACACAGCCAAAGAGAAAATTAACTTAAATAACTGAAGACATTAAATCTCTGATTAAACAACTCCACAAACAACATTACAGTTTGACTTGATTTCTGTCGTATATCCACAAATATTATTTGAGAACGTCTAAACAGAGGTTTAGATGTTTTATTTTAAAAAATGTTTCATTTGACCTCACCATCATGGCGAACAGGGTTTACTTTAGTTGGGCTCTTGACCCTTGACTTTCTTAGTATAGTTTTTTTTTTGGTTCTTTGGTTGCTGTAATTGTGTTCGTCGAGCACATTTGTATAGCGCAAAAAAGTGGTCCTTATTAAGTGTTTTTGGTTAATTATTATTGATGTTGTTATCATTGTCAAGTGGCCGGATTTGCTGATATTGTTCAGTGGTTCACCTCTTAGTTTCATTATATTTACAGTAGTTGTATGAAGTGTTACTATTACTACTTTAAGATCTGCAGTATTACTGCCGTATTGCATGCTGGGAGTCATGGGTGAGATTTGTACTCTGCTGCTACCCAGCATGCAGCTGTTGAATGTCACCATTGTTGAGATTCAAATGCTGATTCTTGATGTCTGTGTGTGTCAAACCGATGCTGTAGATTTCAAGATTTAATGTATAAGATAAACATCCATAATAGTTCATACACCTGTTGTAAACATTATGAAAATAATAGATTAACCACTGCATGAGATCAGTGCATCATGCCACTGGATGGTAATGATTTAACAAAGAAAAAAAATTAACCAAAAACACCTAATCAGACTTCTTTTTGGTTTTTTTATTTTGTTGTAATAAATGTGCTTCATACACATAATTACAACAGCCAAAAAAATTGACATAAAAAAATCGAAAGTCAAGAGTCCAACTAAAGTAAACCCTGTTCGCCATGATGGTGAGGTCAATTGAAACTTAAAAAAATAAATAAAAAAATAAAACATCTAAACCTCTGTTTAGATGTTCTGAAATAATATTTGTGGATATATGACAGAAATCAAGTCAAACGTCAAGTCAAATTTAATGTCTTCATTTATTTAAGTTCATTTTATCTTCGGCTGTGGCTGATTCTTGTGTTTCTATTTCCTTCTGTGATTCTGCTTGTAAACAGCAGGTGTTGATCATTATTGGTCAATCATGACATAATGATCTCCTTAACTCCAACACTGTGTCAATGCTACTTGAACACTCTGTAGTGTGGAAACACATGAACACTGAGCAGGGTTTGTTTAACACTGGGAACTATTACATCAACTTTACCTGTTTCATTTACGTAAGACTGATGCATTTGAATCACATTAAGTTTAATTGATTTGTTTAAATTAAAACTACGTAATCTAAATGCATGGAAATTTTGTACGTAATTGAATTAAGTTAAGGGCTGAAATATATTTTTGAGTGTGCTTTCGGAGCGGCAAGAGTCAGATGGGGTCCGTCACTGCTGGGTCCTTTGCAACTGAAAGGCAGCCAAATGCAATATAGAAGGTTACTCAAGAGCTGAGCTGAACCTTAGCTGTCTCCTCGTCAGGCCAGAAACTCAGGACGTTGTATCTGTAAGTGTCCTTTCCCTCACAGGATTGGAACTCAGAACACAGATAGTCTGTTACAGTCTCTCTGGAAGAAAGACTCAGAACGTTTTGATCTGCTGTTGTCTCAACCTTGCCAGAGACTCAGAACAAGGTGTGTCTTTTGGAAGGGTAACTGTAAAAAATTGCACTGTAAAATAACAGTAATTTACTGGCAGCTGTGGTTGCCAGCATTATACTGTTATTTTATAGCTCTCTACCATTAATTTTCAGCTCTTCATTTTTACAGTATGTTACCGTTATTATACCATGTGGTAACTCATTTTATTTTGGAAACCGATTGCTTCAAACCATTTGAGTTTTAAAAAAACTATTGTTTATATGGTGTTAGTACAGTGAACTTATTTAATCTGAGTCCACTAAGAAGAAATATTTCTTAATATAAACCTGCAAACACTTAAAGTGTAATAAAGAAGCAATTGACTTTTACTCAAAACTTTATAGATTGTCATTAACTAACAAAAGCACAAATTTGTGTAATAAAGTGCTTAGTAAAGAGATTGTCACTATATCAGCAATTCCACAATTACTGTCTTTAAATAAAGCAGCAAAACATCAGTACTTGTGGCTCATCATTGCCTGAAGCACAAGCTCTACTCTCCAGCACAATGGTGACCCACAAAACTAAATTAAACTGACAGATCTCTCTTGTACAAAAACACATCAATTAGGCACAATCAAATATTTACTCTCCCTACCAGTTAATGACTTTGCATAATTGTTTTTCTATGAACATTCACTAATATTTGAGTGAAAATAACTTGATTTGCTTGATAAATCTGACTGTTATGTTTTACAGTATATTACTGTTTTTTCTTGAATTAACAGTAATCTACTGGCAGCTCGGTTGCCAGCATGTTACTACAGTGTTTTTTCTACAGTGTGTTGCTGTAAATTAATTACAGTTTATTACTGTTAAATTACATTTCATGCTGTTTTTTTTCCATCGTACATCTTTAACCCTTTAAAACCCACAGCAAAATCCTCAGTTTTAAATGAACACTTCTAATGTGTCAACACTACAGAGTGTTTGAGTAATACTGAATTAGTGCTGAAGTTAATGAGATAATTATATGATTGATCACATTCTGATTGAGCATTAGTGATGAACACCAGCTGTTAACAAACAAAATTGCTGAATGAAAGAAAAACACAAGAACAACTGACTTCAGCCACAGCCTTAGATGACATCAACTGAAATAAAAGAATTGAAATAAAAGAATTGAAATAAAAGAATTAAAAAAAAAAAAAAAAAAAAATAGCATAATTTAGATACGCACATCAAGAATCATCGTATGAATCTCAACAATGGTGAGAACAAGTCATAAATGAGGTTTTGTAGTGTGCTGATACCCAGCATGAAGCTTTCGATTGTCACCATTGTTGAGATTCATATGCTGATTCTTCATGTCTCTATTTGAGTATAAATGCTACAGTAGCTTTAAATTTTAACTATTAAATCCTTCTTTTCTGGTTGCCACATTATCAAAAGATCTCATGCTGTAACACACTTGATGGAAAAAAAAAAAAAAGCAGCAACAAATAAACACACACAAGTCTCAGAACCAGTTCAGTACATGGCATTCATGCCCAACTAGACATAACTGACAGCATTGCTATAACTAATACAGCATAAAAAACGCTGTTAATTCACGATACATAGCAGCAGGCCACATTTTCGAAACTGTTACTGTCAAAATTTGGCCGTTTTTTTACAGCAATTTTTACAGTGTACATTTATCCCTTTCTGAGGAGGAGGAGATTGGAATCTGGCGCCTCTCCATTCCAGGAATGTGATTGGCCGCTTGTGTCCGCGGTGGCCATGGTGTTGCCCGCCCTAGTGTGGAACTTATTTGGATATAGTAGAGTACAAAGTTAAACAGTGTCTTTAACATTTTACCCACACTGTTAAAAATTGCTGTAAAAAAACGGGCAAATTTTGACAGTAACATGCTGTTTTCCATTAAAACAGTGCATTCTGGGTATTATTTGACATTTTCGAAAAAGTAGCCTGCTGCTATGTATCGTGAATTAACAGCGTTCAAAATCGACACTCAGAGACTGTTTAAAATCAAACTCTACACCCTCATTCACTATTCCCTACATGAGTTTACTAATATAGTCCACCTTACAGAGATAATGAAAACTAATGAGTGACTTCAGACACTGACGAACAGCTGCTGTTAATGAGCAGAATCACTGATTGAAAGAGAAACAAGACAAACACAAGAACTATATAACTGACTTCAGCCACAGCCTTAGATGAAATCAACTGAACATTTAAACAACTCAACACACAGCTTTACCAACTTCACACATTTCTAACCAGACTGATTTTATTTCTGTCAGATGTCTATAGAAGATCTTATTGAGAATGAACAGATGTTTAGATGATGATGTTTTATTGTTTTGTTTGACGATACCATTGTGGAGATCAGTGTTTGCTTTAATTGGGCTCCTGACTCTAGATGTTTAAACACAGATATAGTTGCTTTAACTGGGTTTTTATGATGCATTAGTTACAGCAATGCTGGTCAGTTGACGTCAGCTATGTTTAGCTGGTCATGAATGTCATCGACTGAACTGGTTCTGAGTCTTGTGAGACTCATTAAGAGTCTATTGTTGAGTGTGTGTGTTTATTTGTTGTTGTTTTTCTCCACTAAGTGTGTTACAGCATGAGATCTTTTGATAATGTGGCAACCAGAAGAAAAGGATTTAATAGTTATAATTTAAAACTACTGTAGCAAATACACTCAATACGTTATACTCAAATAGAGACAAGAAGAATCAGCATATGAATCTCAACAATGGTGACAATCGAAAGCTTCATGCTGCAATGCATGCTGGGTATCAGCACACTACAAAACCTCACCTATGACTTGTTCTCACCATTGTTGAGATTCATACGATGATTCTGGATGTGTGTATCTAAATTATGCTGTAGTTTTTTGTTTTTTTTAAACAAGTGGTCTTTTTTACATCTGCATACCCAGTTTTTTTTTTTTTTTTTTTTAATTTCACATCAATATTCAATAAAAAAAAAACACTGGTTAAAACCTGTGTTATTACCAAACCATAAACAATTCTAGATTTCATTGTAATCATTCTTTTTTTTTTCTCATAACAAGCATGTTGTAAACATACACAATTACAACAATCAAACTAAAATTAATTTTAAAATGCCAAGTTCAACAGCCCAACTAAAGTAAACACTGATCTCCACCGTGGTAGTAAAAGAAAAAAAAAAACAACCTAAACCTCTGCAACTCTCTTCTGTAGACATCTGACAGAAATAAAGTCAGTGTGGTAATAATTGAAGCTGGTAATGCTGTTTTAGGAGTTTAATCAGATCTTGAGAGATTTAATGTCTTCTTTTATTTCAGTTGATGTCATCTAAGGCTGTGGCTGAAGTCAGTTGTTCTTGTGTTATTCTTTTATTCAGCAATTTTGTTTGTTAACAGCTGGTGTTCATCACTAATGCTCAATCAGAACGTGATCAATCATATAATTATCTCATTAACTTCAGCACTAATTCAGTATTACTCAAACACTCTGTAGTGTTGACACATTATAAGTGTTCATTTAAAACTGAGGATTTTGCTGTGGGTTTTAAAGGGTTAAAGATGTACAATGGAAAAAAAAACAGCATGAAATGTAATTTAACAGTAATAAACTGTATTAATTTACGGCAACACACTGTAGAAAAACAGTAACATGCTGGCAACCGAGCTGCCAGTAGATTACTGTTAATTCAAGAAAAAAACAGTAATATACTGTAAAACATAACAGTCAGATTTATCAAGCAAATCAAGTTATTTTCACTCAAATATTAGTGAATGTTCATAGAAAAACAATTATGCAAAGTCATTAACTGGTAGGGAGAGTAAATATTTGATTGTGCCTAATTGATGTGTTTTTGTACAAGAGAGATCTGTCAGTTTAATTTAGTTTTGTGGGTCACCATTGTGCTGGAGAGTAGAGCTTGTGCTTCAGCCAATGATGAGCCACAAGTACTGATGTTTTGCTGCTTTATTTAAAGACAGTAATTGTGGAATTGCTGATATAGTGACAATCTCTTTACTAAGCACTTTATTACACAAATTTGTGCTTTTGTTAGTTAATGATAATCTATAAAGTTTTGAGTAAAAGTTGATTGCTTCTTTATTACACTTTAAGTGTTTGCGGGTTTATATTAAGAAATATTTCTTCTTAGTGGACTCAAATTAAATAAGTTCACTGTACTAACACCATATAAACAATCGTTTTTTTAAAACTCAAATGGTTGGAAGCAATCGGTTTCCAAAATAAAATGAGTTACCACATGGTATAATAACGGTAACATACTGTAAAAATGAAGAGCTGAAAATTAACGGTAGAGAGCTATAAAATAACAGTATAATGCTGGCAACCACAGCTGCCAGTAAATTACTGTTATTTTACAGTGCAATTTTTTACAGTGCATGCAATATTTCTTTACCAAACCTCTTTCAAATTGTTACGCACATCATGAGAAGCAAAAAGAGTCCAAACATGATAGGAAACTGTTAAACAATCACTCATTTATACCATAATATGTTATTAGGCCTGCTTTTGTGAACTGTTATGTTAACAGTCAATGGCCATCAACATAAACTGTACTTTGGGGGTCAACTGAGGGTGACGTGAATATGGTTAGGGTTTTCATCAATTTAAGGTCTCCAAACATAGGTATGAATGGATTTGAATGGATCTCTGTGGCCTTTCTTTGTTTTGGCCGCTGCTGTTGCATCCAGAATTCTGAAGGAATTTTTATGGCAGTCATTCCTAAACCTTAGGATTGGTGAGGGTCAACTCATAGTCCAATGAGAAGTCCTCTTTTTCATGGGTGCAGTAGGTCTCCCTTACTATCCTGCTGGAGGTGTCTGGCAGTTGTCTTGGCATCTTATCTGATGTTTCTGAACATTTGTTTATTCTACTCCACCAAGATCCAATCACAGTGTGGCACATCTCCCTCCACACCTGGCAGTTAGGAAGGGCTCTGTCATAAACTGATCCTTGGAATGCCATCTTGACTGTTGTTCACTACACAATAAAACATCAACATTTAAACCTCTGATAATTCTCAGTAAGAGCTTCTGTAGTCATCTGACAGAAAGTCAATCTGGTTAGTAATGAGTGAAGCTGTTTGTGGAGTCAGTTAATTCTCTTCTGCTGAGATTGTGAGAGATTGAATGTATTATTTTATTTCAGTTGATTTTATCTAAGGCTGTGGCTGAAGTCAGTTGTAGTTCTTGTGGTTCTCTTTTCTTCAACAATTCTGCTTGTTAACAGCTGGTGTTCATCACTAATGCTCAATCAGCATTTAACAGATCACTTAATCATCTTATTAACTTTAACTCTGCTTCAGTGCTGCTTTAACACTATTTGGAGTGGGACCAAATACACTCTGAGCAGTGTTGATTTCACACTGGGGATTTTCACACTGGGGAAACCTGTTGTAAGCATTTATTCATAAGCTCAGAACTTTAAGTAATTTTAAATAAATATATTCCAGTTAAATATTTAAAATGTATGTGCTGAAAGTGTACAGAGGAAAATGTTACAGCAAGCTGTTTAGAAACAAACAAGCACTCTTAAACTATAATTGCATTTCATTAAGTTTTATTAAGTATTTCACATAATTTATATTTTACACCAACCAAAGATTTATAATGGTAAAAATCAAATAGAAGTAGCTCATTAAGATATAATTCACACATTCCCTTGTTTTACACAGAACAGGCATCAGTATAATCTGTTCTCAGACAGCAAAAAATAAATAAATATTTACATGATTTTGTAATTTGGGGCTTATTTGTTTTGAGGCTAAAGCCTCTATGAATTATGGGGTGCAAGGATACCTCATATGACGCAAAGGGGGAGGGACTGGACATACAGTTGACTGAAATGTTGGTGAAATTCAGTTTTTACAACAAACACACATGGCAAACACACAATGGCTGGTATTTCGAATTACCAAAACTTATTGTGGTCATTTCCATATATTGTGCGATGAATCATGTCCTACATGTATATAGTGGCTGCTCTGTTACTTAACAAACTGATTTTTATTATTTGAAATAAAATATTAAAATGGACCTTGAACTTGAAGCTAAAATTTTCCGGTTTTGATAACTATATTGCTGTCAATATAAAATAAAATAACATGTCAGTTTAAGATAATATGTTTTTTTTTTTTTTTTTAATTTAATGATTCTATGGGCTCCTTGCAATTACGCCATGGGCCACTAGTGCTCTGTGTATCCCCAGTTGAGAAACACTGTTTTAGTGTAAGGCTACATTCACACTGTGAACCTTAGAGGGCAATTCTGATTTTTGCTCAAGTGCAATTTATTTATTTATTTAGTTTTTTGTATAGATGTCCAGATTGTTGTTTTAAAGAGGTCATAAACTGAGAAACCAAAATTCCCTTGATCTTTCGACATATAAGACGTCATTGTATTATAAAAACATCCTGTAAGTTTCAGAACTCAAAACTTTGTCATTACTCTAAAAACAGCTTATATTGAATTCAGTCTGTGAAAACAACAGCTTTTGGAATATTCTACTCTATGATGTAATAGTGTGGATAAGCACTGTCTGATTAACCCCATCCACTGATTCACGCATAGAGTTTGCAATACTAGGCACACAACAGAGGCACACGCGCAGATCTACACAGAAACCAAATGATTAAGATGGCTCTGAAGACAACACAACACTGTGCAGTGCCATGTTCTGGAAAACAACAACAACAAATAAATAAATAAAAAAAAAACAGTATTAGCATTCCCTTCCTTTTGTTCCCAACATAAGGAAAGAGTGCATAAACTTTATTCATGCAAATGTAACCACCCGGAGTACCAGGAAGAGACAGTGTTATGAGATGGTTGTTAAGAATTCTGTGGAAAAAGGTTTACGTGAAGCATGACATGCTCAGAAGAAATCAAGTTCTTCATTCGAGTTCTTTTCTTTTTTTCCTTCATAGTCACAAACTCTGGTGAGTCAAAGTTTAAGATATTTGTGTTTTAATTCAGTGTTTGTGGTGGCCATTGTTAGTAGATTTACTCTTAAAACCAATCAAAATGATGTTAGTGATATGATATGTTATTTTATTGAAATTATGTGTTGAAATGATATAATGTGGATTTATAATTGATTTGCCAAGTGCTTTCTGCTTAGTCACACAAACAAAACGCTGCAAAGTTCATGGTTATGTTGCTTTATTCATCAATATTTCTGCATGAAATGAGTTTATGAGAGATTTCATATGTAGAACTTAAGTTTTATGTAAAGTTAATCTGGTGTGTGTAAATACGGGGAGAAAATTATTTACTATTTACTAAAATTATTCATGGTATAACGGAGTGAAAATCACTTTAATAGATGCAGATGTGTAGAAAGAGGTCATAAGATGTTGTAAGAGTTCAGTGTTTAAAACTGATTACAATCTGTATGCACAGGTTTCCTGTCATCTTCGATGTCAGAAGGTCGTTGGATCAAAGATGGCGAGCTATTGAAACCGCAGAGAAGAAATATTGCAAGCAATGAAATTCCATGTGTTCGGTCTCTTCAGAGATTTCAAGGATCTTCAGTCTCCACAGAGTCACTGAACATTTTCCAGAGTGAACCTACAAAAGGCCCCTAGAGGTCACTATGGGGAACGCCTCGGCGTGACTGGTGTCTTGAAGCATACATCTAAACACAACAATAACATTGGCCGGCGACAACCTATGACGTCACTACCGGTGCGACCACAGTATAAAAGGGCACCGGGAAAACACATCATCCTCTTCTTCGTCTTCACTGACCATTTGTTTTTGTTAGTAGAAGCTAAGCACGACTAGGAGTACATGTTTTCGTGGAGGCTTTGCTCTGATACATGCAGTTCACACAGTTTGCGGGCTGTGTGGTAAAGAGCAAGTGCTTTTAGCTATCGAGGGAGCTGAATGCACTCATAGCATTCATTGCTTAAGTATGCTCTGATACCTGCAGTTCACACAGTTTGTGGGCTATGTGTGTGTGGTGAAGAGCAAGTGCATTCGGCTCTCGAGGGGGTTGAATAAGCTCATAGCTTTCATTGCTTGCTTCTCGTGAGGGATATGCATGAACTGAACATGAATGAGGAGACGGGTTGTGCTCATTGTGATGCATTTGCGGGACTACTGAGATGGGAGGTGAGTGCTTTAGTATTTACCCGAGTTTGGATGAGTGCGTTCTTCTCTCGCCACTCCCAAAACTGAGCGTCTGAGTTCCCTCTGATCTTGAGAGCTGAGTTTTCCACTCCCCAGAGACCTGTGAGTCAGCAACCTCAGGCTCTTAGGCCTCTCTCTGCCTCCCTGTTAGGTTGCTCTCTTGCTGGTTGAGCTTTGCAGTACTCCCCTCACTCTAGAGGGTCACCTGTGAGCACGCCACTCCCAAAACTGAGCATCTGAGTTCCCTCTCATTCTGAGAGTTGATTCTGTGCTCTCCAGAGCTCTGTGAGTCAACAACCTCAGGCTGTTAGGCCACTCTCTGCCTTCCTGTTAGGTTGCTCTCTGGCTGGTTAAGCTTTGCAGTGCTCCCCTCACCCTAGGGGATCACCTATGAGCATGCCGCTGCCAAAATTGAGCGTCTGAGTTCCTCTCCTATTTTGAGAGTTGACCCTCCGCTCTCTAGAGCAGAGGTCCCCAACCACCGGCCTTCTTCCTGCCTTCCCCCCTAGACTGTTTCATGGTGAACTCGGCAATGCTGCCCCACTCTATGACCCCTTAGTATCCGTATTCCTAAAATCCATGTAATGGTAAGTACGCAAGTTAAATCTCTGTGCACTTTCTAAAATCCATGTTGTGGTAAGGACACACATTATGCATTTTGTGTTCTTTTCTAAAAATCTGTATCGTATGGGTTATGCGCTCAACCTAGTTCCCATTCTTTGAGTTGGCTCAGGGCCTGGCCCCACTCTACCTATGTATCCTTAGTGATACCGACTTAAACAGGGTGTTGCTACCAAGGATCTGTTGAGACAGTTCTTTGAGCAAGCTCATGCAGAGCTGGCAGTAGCTCCTGTGTGACAGGCCAGGGCCTAGTTACCATCCTAGGTGTTTGGCCGTATCCCCTTAACTCTTTCCCTGCCATTGATGAGATATCTAGTCAATTAAAAGACAGCGCTTTCCCGCCATTGACAAGTTTTTACGGCAATCTGTGTTCTGGGTGTATTATGGCAGAGAAAGCCTTGGTGCATTTCCTGAATGAGTTACAGGACTTCCGGGTCTTTTAGGGGTGAATACAACACGTTTGGCATCAATGGAAGGATCAGAAAAAATGTGGATCATCATTTTGTCCAAACTGTTGTATTTCTGATTAAATTCAAATTTCATATGAAAAACATAAAAACATGAAGATAGAATTAAAATAGTTTTTTTTTTTTTAAGCAGACGCTTGGATCTTTATATTGATATATAATATGTTCATATATTCATAGCAGAAAATATTCTGAGGGCCGTCAAATTTAGGTGAAAAATACAAAAAATGCTGGCAGTGGCTGGCAACTTTTTTAAAGAACGCTGGCAGGGAAAGAGTTAAAGGAATCTCTTCCTCTAATTCTAAGCCTTTAAGTTCTACCCTGGGTCCAGGATATCTGACTCCTAACAGGTAAGTCTTTGGGTATGCAGCTCAGACCTTCGGCTGAAGGGGATAATGTCACTGACAGCCGTCTAGGCTTCCTTTGGGCAACTCTTAGTTTGCTAGAGTGCTCGCCTTAGTGCTCGCCTTAGTGCTCGCCTTGTGCTTGGCATGCACTCCCCTCAGCATGGCAGCGTGGGTATAACTTTCCCCATAGCAACTTCTAGAGGATGCAGTTTGATATCCCCTCGAAAGGGAACGTCTCAGGTTACGTATGTAACTATGGTCCCCGAGAATGGAATGAGACACTGCGTCCTCTAGAATCCTTGCCATTCTTTGGATGTAAGCTTCAGACAAAGAAGCGAATGACGTGTTCTCCCAGCATCCTTTTATACTGTGGTCAAGCTGATAGTGACTTCATAGGCTGTTGCTGTAGCGACCACTAGAGTTCACACCTCAGGGAACTGTGTTCACATATGTAACCTGAAACGGTTTATTTACTATTATCTACTGTAGTTGTATTTTCCTTTTAATTAGTTCAATTGCACGTTAATATTCTAAAAGGAATGGTGCAATAAAAGTGTGCAGTTGTTGCGGTCGCATTGTAAAACACCTGACCTGTAATGGATTTAGTACGACATATGGAAGTAGCACAAATTGGAATTGACAAAATCAAAAAACAAAAAACAAAATCAGATTCCATGTGGTGTGTGCTGTTCACACTGTCATGACAAAAGCAGATCTGAGTCACGTGAGCAAAAAAATCAGATTTGGGCCACATTGCCTGCAGTGTGAACATAGCATTGGTCTCCTACTACTTGATTTTATGTTTCCTTTTTCATTATATAAAAAAAACAGAGGCTTTTAATATTAATATAATTAATATAATATAATTAATATAATGCTACTCGTGCTTTGTGATTAAAACACACACACACACACACACAGAAAAAGTAGAAGAACCAGAATCTGTTACTTTAATGAATAAGACTTGACTCTAAATGTCTATTTTGGACAGCATAATACTACTGTATAGTTTTAAAGAAGGTTTAAACAATTCCTAAACATGCCTTTTGTGGTATCCACAGGCACTGAATTCACACATGACTATTTTTACACATCCTGTGGTTCTGACTGGCATGTGAAAATGTTGCACACCAGTGTTCACATAGTGAGAATCAACAGTTGTGGTGACATTGTGATGAGGTCAAGAGCTGTATATGTGTTTAGAGTTGTAAAACACAAGAATAGTGCTAATAGATTTGAGAATTAGACAATGGTCTTATGTTGATGATTTGATGATGTGGCTAATATCATGCTTTTTATTCTCTAAACAATTGATAAAATCTGTTATAAAGTTAGAGATTTATGAAAAACCATTAACCACATGTATGAGCAATAGTAACACTAAATAAGATTCTTGTGTTGAGTGCCATTCTGCATGGTGCACAGGGCACGTGCCCCCTCAGATTTTTGAGCCGAGTGGATACTGAAAGCAGCTTCCAAAAGACAAGGACTAAATAAATAAATAAATATTTACATTTTATACAATCACACCAGCGTGATTAGATCATTCAGTAGGCCACATCACCAGCTGCCAAATTCAAAACCGCAGAGGTGTTTTTACAGCACTATGCATGCTTTCTGACTGAACAAGGAATGTTTTATAATTAGTAACTTACAATGTTTTTATTAACTTCACATTAAATAAAACGTCAGCCGTATTAAACATATTGTAGCATTATAGCATGACACCCATATCTGGTACATAAGTAAAAAGACTACTAGTAATAGATTACACTATTAGGGTACTTTGCTCATCGCCCATTATAGATCAAATAAGGAAGACCCTCAGCCCAATCCTTACCAGTCTTGATGCAGTAGCATTGTTATTAATCATTGTCTTAAGCATTTGGTTAATTATCTCCAAGGCCCCCTGTGACTTATCCGAATTAGTTTGATGATTGTCACCATTGTTGAGGTTTGTATGATGAGTGTCGATGTCTAAATATTTCTTTATATTTTGCCACAGTATCTTGTTTGTAAATCCAGGTAAATCCAAAACGGGTAAATTCACAGCAGGAGGGTAAAACCAAGCATACGTTGACATTCACATTGATGAGACTGGACGACAAACACTGAACTGAATGCAACTTACAAAGACAGGTGAATACGATGAACTTAAATAAGACACAGGTGATACAAGGTTAACTAATGATGACTAAACAAGGACAGGAAACAGGAACAACCAAATGTATGCACAGGAGGGAGAAACCAACATAAACAGTCCACAGGGGTGTGACAGTGTGGTTAGTAAAAAAATAAACAAAAGTCACTGAAAGGCCATGAAACACATTTGATCACAAGACTTTTGAGAACAGTATATTGTAGACTACAGTTTTTGCTACAAAATGAGAGTAAATGAGTACAAAATGAATGTAAAGAGATTGAAAAAATTGGGCTTTTCATTATTTGTATTTTATTTATAAGACAGTAAACTCAAAATGTACAAAATAAAGGTCAAAAACATATTATTGAGCAAACTGATCTAAACACAGAGATGTGAATGGACTTTGTGTCATTCCTGAAAAAAAGATTCTGTTCAACAAGTGAAACAATAAAACCATACCTGATATGTCCAGTGTTTGCTTCTGCTTCTTTCCATGAATTCAAGAAAAAAAAAAATGTAGTTGAGCATCTGATGTTGATACAGCAAAGTCAGAGAAGTGAAGTCTTCAAAGTCTTCAAGGTATCTGGTCACATAAATAAATAAATAAATAAATATCTGTTAGCATGTTGATATAGGAAAAACTAAATGTGATGTGATCTAGGAAAACCCAACATATGGTGAAATTTACCTTTTTTAGGGTTTGATATCATATGAAAGTTCAAGCCCTTTCCAAAACTATATTTATTTTGTCAATGGCTTGAGCGTAACAAAAATGATTATTATCTTAATTTGGCTAATAGCGATGAATGGAATTTTGAGAAAAACAGATTTAAATTAAGCCGTATTACACTTTAAAGGGTTTAACGAGAGCTGTCAGGAGCGTGCACTGCATCATTACACAAACAGACTAATGTTACCCGGAGGACTTCCAGTTTTGGACGCGAATGGTGTAGACGTGTCTTACTCGCGCTCCCTGTAAAGATTTCTTTTATCTTCAGTTAACTATCCTCTACCAGCTTAATAGTTTTGCATGTAGTTGGAAAACATATTTGATATTTAAGGAAGTAGAAAATGGCATCTAAATCAGCCAATTAAGCGAGAAAAGACACTACCGCTAAAGACAATGTACCTGCATCTCACGAAGAGATTAACATGCAGGCCTTGTCAAGTCTGTTGGAGGAGCACAGAACCGCTCTTTCTGCTGAATTTAAAACCGCTTTAACGTCTTTAGAGGCGAAAATTGACCTCGTCCAATCTGCAGTGTCGGACCATGGTTCACGAATAACATCACTGGAATCTAATGCAGACCTCGTCAGTCAGCGAATTCACTCGCTGGAAGCAGTATGTGCCGAGCTAACCGAGAACTATTCTAAGCTCAAGGCCAAAACGGCTGACTTGGAGGGCCGCAGTTGGCGTAACAATATCAGGATAATTGGGCTACTGGAGTCTGTCGAAGGCCCTCGGCCTACCGTGTTCTTTTTGGAGTTGCTGTCGGAAGTTATGGGTGAACAGGTTCTGCCGGCTCCCCCGGAACTCGACAGGGCGCACCAAGCTCTCGTTCCAAAGCCAAAGCAGGGAGGGAAGCCAAGAGCGGTAATAGTTCGTTTTCATCGGTACCAAATTAAAGAGGCGGTGATGCGAGAGGCTCGTAAGAGAAGAGGATCGCTGCAGTATCGTGGCAAGCTGATTGCTATCTATGGCGATTACAGTCCAGAAGTTTTGGAGCAGCGCACTCAATATCGTGGGGTAATGGCAGAGCTTTACACGCTTGGATTTAAACCATCTCTTCTCTTCCCCGCAAGACTGAGGATTACAACCAAGGAAGGTGAACAAAAGCTGCTCACATCGGTAGATGAGGCCAAGAATTTCTTAACAGCTCACCGTAACGCCCCTTAGTAGGTAGCGTTGGCTACTTGGTGGACTTGACCGGTGTTATACAAGACGTATAATTTCCTTTCAAGATCGTTTACGTCATGTAATAGACCATCTTTACACCACTGGATTTTTTCGAGGCCTTCTGGAGTTTAAAAGATGGTTTTCTGTTCATTTGTAAAGTTCATTTCTGTTGACTTCAATATTTTTATTTCGAAGTTCTATTGAATAAGGACATTTCTATTTATGCCAAGTGGCCATTTTTATGTTGACTCCTATTGACCTGGTGCGGTTGCGTTTGACTGGATTCTTCCTGTTGAGTAATGTTAAGTGCACTTTACTGAATGTCTGTTTGTGCGGCTTTAAAATAACTATTTTTGATTACAATTTATGATTATTCCTGGTAATATTTATGTTTTTCCCCTGTATTTTCACCTATTTTGGTCTCCTGTATGATTATCTTCCTGGTAAAATGTTTGTATATATTGTAGTATGGTTGGATATGCCATGGGTCTACTCATATGCTAGGCCTACTACCTGTTGTGTTGACAGTATGTTTCATATTGAGGATACTTTATTTTAAGGGACTGAGATTATATAAGGGAAGGAGTAATAAGGAAGTGTGTTATATACTCAGTTGTTGTTTTTGAAAGTAGTTTTGTTGTTATTGTAATGTGTTCTGGGGGTTGGGTTGATTTGGTGAGAGGGTCTGAGATTTTTATGGGGTGGCGTTATGCTGGCTTCACACTTTCTGTTTTTGGCGTTCCTCTGTTGTTCTTAGTTTTTTTTTGTATTTTTTATTTTTTTTATATTTCTAATTTTCATTCACTATCCGCTGATGTCTTTTTCAATGGGTAGAGAGTTGAGATTCATGAGCTGGAATGTTAAAGGCTTAAATCATTTGGTGAAGAGAAAGAGAGTTCTTGCTCATCTTCGACAGCTCAAAACTGAGGTTATCTTCCTGCAAGAAAACCATTTACGTAATGTAGACCAATCTCGACTCAACTGCAAGTGGAACGGGCAAACTTTTCACTCTTCATTTCAGACTAAGGCAAGAGGTGTAGCTATTTTGATTGATAAGAATTTACCCTTTGTACCAAATGATATTATATCAGATAAGAATGGGCGTTATTTAATTGTTCTTGTTGATCTAAATTCTCATTCTCTTATACTGGGGGGGAGACTTTAACTGCTGTCTGGACCCGGTGATGGACCGTTCATCTTCTAAACTATGCGCCCCAAGTAAATCCTCTATTTACCTAAAAAGTTTGTTTTTTTTTTGGAATATGGCCTATCAGATGCTTGGTGGTTTTTGAATCCCCCAAAAATAGAATATTCCTTTCAGAGGAATTCTCCAGAGTCCATCATTCTTACTCTCAAATTGATTATTTTATTTTGGATAATGCCTTAATTACCAGTGTTCAATCTTGCACATACCAAAGTATTATCATATCGGACCATGCTCCTCTTATTCTTGACCTGACTTTTTTGAATTTGCCTTCTCTTAGGAGGAACTGGAGTTTCAGTACCTCACTCTTGGCAGATGAGAACATTGTTTCTTTTTTTCTAAGCATCAATAAATCACCAGATGTTTCAGACCCAGTAGTGTGGGAGGCTCTTAAGGCATATATAAGAGGCCAAATTATTTCATATGCTACTACTAAAAGAAAAAGTTCCAAAGAAAAACAAATATCTCTTGCTAATGAGATCTCTAAGTTGGATAAACAATATGCTAGGTCTCCCACATGGATCTGTATAACAGGCATCTTAAATTGAAGTCGGAGCTCGATTTACTTTCGACTAATGAGATAGAGGGCCTTTTGAGGAGAACCAGGAATGCCTTTTATGAAAGTGGGGAGAAATCTGGGAAAATATTGGCCAATCAGTTATGTGGCCTCCAGGCAAAACAAATTATTAGTGGTCTTCATTTAGATAATGGGGAGATCTCAACTGATCAAAGTATTATTAGTGAAAAGTTTAGAGACTTTTACGCTACTTTGTATACCACTGACTCCTTTCTGCGGGAGGATACTGAAAATTTTCTTGGTCAATTAAATGTCCCAGTCTTATCTTCTGAGGCCTGTAATCTTTTAGAAGAACCAGTCTCACAGGAGGAAGTGATAGCTGCCATTGCTTCCCTGCAGTCTGGGAAATCCCCAGGACCCGACGGTTTTCCGTCAGATTTTTATAAAAAAATTTCTGCACAGCTTGCTCCTTTTCTGACGACTGTTTTTTCTGAGTCTTTTAAGACTGGTACTCTTCCCCCAACTTTAAATCAAGCATGTATCTCTCTATTGCTCAAAAAGGATAAGGACCCTTTGGATTGTGCTTCATATAGGCCAATTTCTCTGCTTAACTGTGATGTAAAAATTTCAGCGAAGGTGCTTGCCTCAAGGCTAGAAGATGTTCTCCCCACTATCATCTCTCCTGACCAAACAGGTTTTATAAAGAATCGTCAGTCTTTTTTCATTATTCGCTGTTTACTTAATGTGATATATTCTCAGCATCAGTCCGTTCCAGATTGTGTTGTTTTTTTGGATGCTGAGAAGGCGTATGACAGGGTAGGGTGGGAATTATAGTGCTCCCTCTGCAGTAGTCCTGACCAATGGTCTGTCTTCTCAACCTTTAAACCTACATCGTGGAACCTGACAGGGTTGTCCGTTGAGCCCATTATTATTTGCCCTTGCTATCAAGCCCCTAGCAACTGCTTTAGGCGAACGTCAACAGATTACTGGAATTTCACGTGGTGGGGCAGTGCATAAAGTCACTTTATATGCAGATGACCTATTGCTTTTTGTTTCTAACCCACAAATCTCTTTACCTGCTGCGCTATCCTTACTCGAGAATTTTGGTCAGCTTTCTGCACTGTAAAAAATTGCACTGTAAAATAACAGTAATTTACTGGCAGCTGTGGTTGCCAGCATTATACTGTTATTTTATAGCTCTCTACCGTTAATTTACAGCTCTTCATTTTTACAGTATGTTACCGTTATTATACCATGTGGTAACTCATTTTATTTTGGAAACCGATTGCTTCAAACCATTTGAGTTTTAAAAAAACTATTGTTTATATGGTGTTAGTACAGTGAACTTATTTAATTTGAGTCCACTAAGAAGAAATATTTCTTAATATAACCCCGCAAACACTTAAAGTGTAATAAAGAAGCAATCAACTTTTACTCAAAACTTTATAGATTGTCATTAACTAACAATAGCACAAATTTGTGTAATAAAGTGCTCAATAAAGAGATTGTCACTATATCAGCAGTTCCACAATTACTGTCTTTAAATAAAGCAGCAAAACATCAGTACTTGTGGCTCATCATTGGCTGAAGCACAAGCTCTACTCTCCAGCACAATGGTGACCCACAAAACTAAATTAAACTGACAGATCTCTCTTGTACAAAAACACATCAGTTAGGCACAATCAAATATTTACTCTCCCTACCAGTTAATGACTTTGCATAATTGTTTTTCTATGAACATTCACTAATATTTTAGTGAAAATAACTTGATTTGCTTGGTAAATCTGACTGTTATGTTTTACAGTATATTACTGTTTTTTCTTGAATTAACAGTAATCTACTGGCAGCTCGGTTGCCAGCATGTTACTGTTTTTCTACAGTGTGTTGCCGTAAATTAATTACAGTTTATTACTGTTAAATTACATTTCATGCTGTTTTTTTTCCATCGTACATCTTTAACTCTTTAAAACCCACAGCAAAATCCTCAGTTTTAAATGAACACTTCTAATGTGTCAACACTACAGAGGGTTTGAGTAATACTGAATTAGTGCTGAAGTTAATGAGATAATTATATGATTGATCACGTTCTGATTGAGCATTAGTAATGAACACCAGCTGTTAACAAACTAAATTGCTGAATGAAAGAATAACACAAGAACAACTGACTTCAGCCACAGCCTTAGATGACATCAACTGAAATAAAAGAAGACATTAAATCTCTCAAGATCTGATTAAACTCCTAAAACAGCATTACCAGCTTCAATTATTACCACACTGACTTTATTTCTGTCAGACGTCTACAGAAGAGAGTTGCAGAGGTTTAGGTTGTTTTTTTTTTTTTTTTTTTTTTACTACCATGGTGGAGATCAGTGTTTACTTTAGTTGGGCTGTTGAACCTTGGCATTTTAAGATTAATTTTAGTTTAGTTGTTGTGATTGTGTATGTTTACAACATACTTGTTATGACAAAAAAAGAAAAATAATAACAAATAAATATGAATGACTACAAAGAAATCTAGAATTGTTTATGGTTTGGTAGTAACACAGGTTTTATCCAGTGTCTTTTCTTTTATTGAATATTGATGTGAAATTTAAAAAAAAAAAAAACCTTCAGCATAATTTAGATACACACATCAAGAATCATCGTATGAATCTCAACAATGGTGAGAACAAGTCATAGGTGAGGTTTTGTAGTGTGCTGATACCCAGCATGAAGCTTTCGATTGTCACCATTGTTGAGATTCATATGCTGATTCTTCTTGTCTCTATTTGAGTATAAATGCTACAGTAGTTTTCAATTTTAACTATTAAATCCTTCTTTTCTGGTTGCCACATTATCAAAAGATCTCATGCTGCAACACACTTGCTGGAAAAAAAAAAAACAGCAATAAATAAACACACACTCAAAAACAGACTCTTAACAAGTCTCACAAGACTCAGAACCAGTTCAGTCAATGACATTCATGCCCAACTAGACATAGCTGACATCAACAGACCAGTATTGCTGTAACTAATACATCATAAAAAACCCAGTTACAGCAAACATATCTATGTTTTAACGTCAAGAGTCAGGAGCCCAATTAAAGCAAACACTGATCTCCACAATGGTATCGTCAAACAAAACAATAAAACATCATCATCTAAACATCTGTTCATTCTCAATAAGATCTTCTATAGACATCTGACAGAAATAAAATCAGTCTGGTTAGAAATGTGTGAAGTTGGTAAAGCTGTGTGTTGAGTTGTTTAAATTTTCAGTTGATTTCATCTAAGGCTGTGGCTGAAGTCAGTTATATAGTTCTTGTGTTTGTCTTGTTTCTCTTTCAATCAGTGATTCTGCTCATTAACAGCAGCTGTTCGTCAGTGTCTGAAGTCACTCATTAGTTTTCATTATCTCTGTAAGGTGAACTATATTAGTAAACTCATGTAGGGAATAGTGAATGAGGGTGTAGAGTTTGATTTTAAACACAGTCTCTGAGTGTCGATTTTGAACGCTGTTAGTTCACGATACATAGCAGCAGGCCACTTTTTCGAAAATGTCAAATAATACCCAGAATGCACTGTTTTAATGGAAAACAGCATGTTACTGTCAAAATTTGGCCGTTTTTTTACAGCAATTTTTAACAGTGCCATGGCTACAAGCTCAATCTGGGTTTGAGTGAATGCTTTCCGATTAATAAAGTAGATATGGAGTTACAGTACCCCAACATACCATTGAAGGTAGTTAAAAATAAATTCACTTATCCTGGTGTCTGCATCACTCGCCAATATAATCATCTGTTTAAACATAATTTTGGTATGCTCCTTAAACAAATTAAGAAAGATCTTTCTAAGTGGTCCCCCTTAAAGATTTCTCTCATCGGACGCATTAATTCTATTAAGATGGTGGTGCTTCCTAAATTTCTTTGTGTCTTTCAGTGTTTACCTCTGTTTATTCCTCTATCATTTTTTAAATCTTTGGATTCTGTTCTCTCTTCCTTCTTTTGGAATATTAAACATCCTTGTTTGCGTAAAGTTTACCTTCAGAGGTCTAGACGAGATGGTCGTATGTCCATATATCTAAAGTGAAGTTAGCGTAAATGTTTCCTGGTACTAGCTCCTTGTGCAATAGTCTTGTCTCTACCTAGAAAAGGTTAGATACTCATTAAGAGGATCGGAAAAACAGTTATTTAAGGTGTGACGCCCTTTCTTGGATTATGCCAACACCTTTAAATAGTGCCCTATTATTATTGATTTGAATTTATTTATTTATTTACTTTATTGTATTGTAGTGTATTAATTTATTTATTTATTATTTTTTTTCTTTTATCCGAGTGTATGTGTTGTTTTTTTGGCTAATGTAGATGTGTATGTATATATTTGTGTATGTATGTATTTTATTATTATTATTATTATTATTATTATTTTCTTTTTCTTTAAGCCTGTAATTCCTTTCTAAATTAATGGACAGCATGAACGCTACTTTGGGGATTTGTGGGTAAGGGTTGGGAGATGTGATATATCTTGGAAAAATCAATAAAAAATATTAAAACTGACTAACGTTACCCTGAAGAGGACAGTTTCCCGTCGTTTATCATGGGCATAGTCTCTGAACTTTTGATCACCCTCTGTATGTTTAGATAGCACAAATAGTCTACTTTGTTTACATTTAGAAAAGCGAGCGCAGCACAACTGTTCGCACACTGTGCATAAAACAGACTGTCATCGGACTCCTCCTCTTTAGTAACGTCATTATCAGATCCCTCTTCTCTTGATGTGAAATAGTCTATTATAACATTGTTTAGGGCACTGACATCAAGATTGAGCAGTTTGAGATGAGTAAGATCTTTAAGTGAGCAGCTGCTTCAGACTGCGTTGATCTCTTGTGCTCCACCATCTCACAATATAAATGCATAAATAAATAAATAAATAAAAACACTGTGTGCTGTAGTTTACACAGGACTGGCAGGGAAGGTGCATTGATACACCATTATTAAATATGTTACATGATTTATTTTGATACATTAACTGTTTTTGTGGTGTTCAGAGAAAGCACCTTTGCAACATGTTCTTAACATTAGAGAAAGTCATTTCTGCTTGCTGCAATAAATCACTATTTTCCTGCACTAAACAAGTAAATTTTGCCAAGATATTTTAAAGATGACAGACAGATGACAGATGTTATAGAATTATAATAAAATGCCCCCCAGCTAGGTGGGGTAAAACGCACAGATGGGAGTTTTACTTACACAAAAATGTTCTGAGGGCAGAAAGGAAAATGACTGGTTTACAGATTCAGCCAATGAAATTGAAGCAGAGGCGGGGTCAGGAAATTTGGACGTGTGGAGGGAATACTTCAGACAGAAATGTTATTAAGGCTTCGTGGGAGGATTTGGCTGCAAGGTAAGTGAATTTACCATGTATTTTATTTAAAAGATAATAATAAATCAACATAACTCTAACGTTTACTGAGATAATTGGCCGGCAAAGACGCACAGAACAAGTAATCATCGACTACATCGACTACATCATATCATATGCATTTTCATTCAACTGCTTTATCAGTCGATCGCACCAAAGCTGCTTCTATAGCATAAAACATGCTTTTCCAATGCTACCGCGCTGTCTGTGATACCGATATGAGCGCGGCAGAACTCGTTCAAATCTCCGTGGCATTTCATTAGTCAGTTAGCGCTAGCATTAACATTGGTGCTGCTCTCAGGGCAGGAATACTGAATATATTCGTATTACTGTTATTTTTACTAAACTATGCACTGCTCTCAGGGCAGGAGTAAAAATAACAGTACTAAACTGAATTATGCACTGCTCTCAGGGCAGGAGTAGTCAATAGGTTCGTATTACTGTTATTTTTACTATACTATGCACTGCTCTCAGGGCAGGAGTAAAAATAACAGTACTAAACTGAATTATGCACTGCTCTCAGGGCAGGAGTAGTCAATAGGTTCGTATTACTGTTATTTTTACTATACTATGCACTGCTCTCAGGGCAGGAGTACTCAATAGGTTCGTATTACTGTTATTTTTACTAAACTATGCGCTGCTCTCAGGGCAGGAGTAGTCAATAGGTTCGTATTACTGTTATTTTTACTATACTATGCACTGCTCTCAGGGCAGGAGTACTCAATAGGTTCGTATTACTGTTATTTTTACTACACTATGCACTTGCTCTCAGGGCAGGAGTAAAAATAACAGTACTAAACTGAATTATGCGCTGCTCTCAGGGCAGGAGTACTCAATAGGTTTGTATTACTGTTATTTTTACTAAACTATGCACTGCTCTCAGGGCAGGAGTACTCAATAGGTTTGTATTACTGTTATTTTTACTAAACTATGCGCTGCTCTCAGGGCAGGAGTACTCAATAGGTTTGTATTACTGTTATTTTTACTAAACTATGCACTGCTCTCAGGGCAGGAGTAAAAATAACAGTACTAAACTGAATTATGCGCTGCTTTCGGGGCAGGAGTACTCAATAGGCTCATATTACTGTTATTTTTAGTGTACTATGCATTGTTCTCAAGGCAGGAGTGAAAATAACAGTACTAAATAATAATTCAGTTTAGTACTGTTATTTTTACTCCTGCCCTTAGAGCAGTGCATAGTACACTAAAAATAACAGTGGTACGAATATATTCAGTACTCCTGCTCTGAGGACAGTGCATAGTAGACTAAAAATAACAGTAATACGAACCTATTGAGTACTCCTGCTGAGTACTCAATAGGTTTGTATTACTGTTATTTTTACAGAATTATCCGCTGTTCTCGGTGCAGTAGTACTCAGTTGGTCTGTATAACATTATCATTATATTTATAAAACAGCAGACAATTTCAATATGATTGATTGATCTTTTATTTTATTCTTCAGTTACTTGGAGGAGTTGCAAAATCTGGACAAATCAAAGGAGCTAACACTGAAAATCTGATGTTGCTGAGTCCAAAACTGTGCAAAAATGGAGATGTATGAAAAACGGTGTAAGTTTGGTTCCACCTGATAAAAGCACATAATAGCCAGATTCAGTCGGTAACTGTTAATCATGGTGACACAAGCGATTTTCAACATTTACATTTAACATTTAGTATGTATATAAGCCTACAATTACATACATAAAAATATAAAACAAGCAGCCTTGTCATTATTGTAACGTGGTGAGAGAGGCGAGAGGCGAGGGGATCCATACGCAAGCTTTTATTTACAGGGTGAGACAAATACATAGTCAAGCAGGCAGGGTCAGAACAATCACAAACAGGTATGTTGGGGAGAGGCACAAAAGTAGTCCGTGAGGCAGGCGTGGGTCAATAAGCGGCCAACATAATCCATAAAGCGAAGCAGAGGGGTAATCCGTACAACGAGCAAGAAGTCCAAGAGGCAGGCGGCGAGACAGACGAAACGACATGGCCAGGCGAGAACGCTAAACTAAGGGAACTCAGGAACTAGGAAACTCAGGAACTAGGAAACTCAGGGACGACTCTGTAACAGTGGTAGCACTAGCAGAGTGCTAAACGCAACCAAGACAGTTCTCCACATTAACAACTCCACAATACTCTGTGCCTTACAGAGGGAAAGTCTGGGGCTTAAATAGGGCACCTGATTGGCCACAGGTGTGGACGCAATCAGCGCGATGGGTGACGGGATACGTAGTCCGGGGTGTAGTGTAACAGTCTGTGTGAAATGACAGAGCGAGAGCGGATGAGGGTTGGAGGACCAGGCCCATGCGGAGGACCCGGTGACTGAGGCAGGACTGGCAGGGCAGGAGCCCACCAGGACGGAGCAGGAGGCGGGGCAGGAGGCGCAGGAGCCCTCCAGGGCAGAGCAGGAGGCAGTGCAGGAGCCCTCCAGGGTGGAGCAGAAGCCCTCCAGAGCGGAGCAGGAGGCGCAGGGACCCTCCAGGGCGGAGCAGGAGGCTCAGGAGCCCTCCAGGGTGGAGCAGGAGCCCTCCAGAGTGGAGCAGGAGGCGCAGGGACCCTCCAGGGCGGAGCAGGAGGCTCAGGAGCCCTCCAGGGCAGAGCAGGAGGCACAGGAGCCCTCCAGGGCGGAGCAGGAGGCGCAGGGGCCCTCCAGGGCGGAGCAGGCACCCGTGTCATGAATTGGGACCTGGAGAGAGCAGGGACAGAGGAGGCAGACAGAATTGTCAGGCAGAGAGATTGTTGGTGGCCTTTGTGGCCATGACTTGATGGGCAGAGAGTCCAAAGGGAAACGCCGCCCCTTTTGGAGGTTCTGCAGCCGGAGCTGCCACCTCCAGGGGCACTGGCGTGGACTCGTGGGCTAATGCGGCCTCGTGGATGGACGAGACCTCTGGAGCAGACTTGTGAACAGACGAGACCTCTGGAGCAGACTTGAGATCAGGCCGGACCTCTGGAGCAGACTTGTGAACAGAAGAGACCCCTGAAGCAGATTTGTGGACAGATGAGACCTCTGGAGCAGACTTGAGGTGGGACCTCTGGAGCGTAGTGTGCAGCCCACATACTCAGAATGGTGACCGCCATCACACTGGCGGACATGACGTGATGACGCTCTGGGAGGTCGGACGAGACTTGACTTGACTCTGGGCGACATAACAAGACTCTGAACAGACAGAGGAGATGTGACGGGGCTCTGAGAGGTCAGACGAGATGTGAGGAGGCTCTGGACAGACAGACTTAACGTGACTTGTCTCCGGGAGACCAGCCGGGACATGACTTGACTCTGCGTGGTCAGACGGGATGTGATTTGACTCTGGGCGGTCAGACGGGACGTGACTTGACTCTGGAACAACAGCAATAACTTGACTTGGCTCATGAAGATTAGCTGTGACTTGACCTGGCTCAACTGCGACTTGACTAGGCTCATGGAGATCAGTGGTGGCTTGACTTGGTTCATTAGGATCAGCAGTGACTTGACTTGGCTCGTGGAGATCAGCAGTGACTTGACCTGGTTCAGGAATGACAGCTTTGACTTTGCTTGACTCAGGAACGACAGCTTTGACTCTACTTGACTCAGGAAGTACAGCCGTGACTTGACTTGACACAGGAACAACAGCTGTAACCTGACTTGACTTAGGAGGAGCAACTCTGACTTGATCTGACACAGGAAACACAGCTTTAACTTGACTTGACATGGGAATCACAGCTGCAGCTTGACACTGGAACAACAGCTGTAACTTGACTTGACACAGGAACGACAGCTGTAATTTTGCTTGACTCTGGAGTGGCAGCTGTGACTTTGCTTGACTCTGGAGTGGCAGCCGTATCTTGACTAGACTCTGGAAATACAGCTGTAACTTGACTTGACATAGGAAACACAGCTGCAACTTGACTTGACTCGGGAAATGCAGCTGTAACTTTGCTTGGTTCAGGGGTAGCAGCTGTGACACGACGGAGCTCCGTTTTCGCCGCCATTTTGTGAACGGGCTCTGCCGTCGCCACCATAACATGAGCGTGCACGGGCACAGCTCCCATCTTGTGAACGGGCACCGAAGTCGCCGCCATTTCATGAGCGTGCTCCGGTGCGGCCGCCATCTTGTGAACAGGCTCCACTGTAGCCGCCATTATGTGAGCGCACTCCGGCGCGGCCGCCATTTGACGAGCAGGTTGCACGGCCGGCATTACCGCGATGTCGCGTTGCTCCTCCGTGACACCCACGGTCAACAATGAGCCCACAGTCAATAAAGCAAAGTCCATGAATGCAGCTAGCGATGAACGCAGACCTTCACATCTCAGCCTCACTTTTAAAGGCTCATTAACGCCATCGCAGAAAATTTCAATTAATATACAGTCCGGGAGATCTGAACAATTTGAAATGGCTAGAAATTCACTGATGTGTTGTTTGAGTGTACGTGGTCCTTGTTTACGTCTGAATAAAATCTGGGTTGTGTCCATACCTGTACTGTGTCCATGTGTAAAGCTGCTGGATCCTGTTGTGACCGAGTATTCTGTAACGTGGTGAGAGAGGCGAGAGGCGAGGGGATCCATACGCAAGCTTTTATTTACAAGACGAGACAAATACATAGTCAAGCAGGCAGGGTCAGAACAATCACAAACAGGTATGTTGGGGGAAAGGCACAAGAGTAGTCCGTGAGGCAGGTATGGGTCAATCAGCGGCGAACATAATCCATAACACGAAACAGAGGGATAATCCATACAACGAGCAAGAAGTCCAAAAGGCAGGCGGCGAGACAGACGAAACAAGATGGCCAGGTGAGAACACTAAACTAAGTGAACTCAGGAACTAGGGAACTCAGGGACGACTCTGTAATGGTGCTAGGACTAGGAGAGCGCTAAACGCAACCAAGACAGTTCTCCACATTAACAACTCCACAATACTCGGTGCCTTACAGAGGGAAAGTCCGGGGCTTAAATAGGGTGCCTGATTGGCCACAGGTGTGGACGCAATCAGCGCGACGGGTGACGGGATATGTAGTCCGGGGTGTAGTGTAACAGTCTGTGTGAAATGACAGAGCGAGAGCAACATCTGGTGGTGAGCAGACCGAAGGTCACCGACCAGATTCATGACAATTATAGTCCCTCACGTCCGCTGCATTCTCAAAACTTTGAAAATACCCAAAATATCAAAATCAACTGTGGCGGCAGATAATTTTCTTATTTAGTGCCCACGCTCTGAAACAATCTACCCAACACTGTTAAGGAGGCAGACACACTCTGTCAGTTTGAATCTAATTAAAGACCCATCTCTTTATCCTGGCCAACACATAACACATTAACACATTTCTATAATTCAAATCCGTTAAAGGATGGTTAGGCTGCATTAATTAGGTCAACCAGAACCTTGAATAATTTCCATAACACCTGATGTACTCGCTGCATCGTAAGAAGAATGGCATCTACACTAATATTAGTCTATTTCTTTCTTGTTCTAAGGTCACCGTAGCCACAAGATCAAGTCCGTACCCAGCCCAGATGATGGATCAGCACCTAGAGACGACCTCTACATCCCGAAGAGTCCTCTGCAATCTGACTTTGCTGCAACATGGAACTTTTGCATTATTGACACACTATTGTCCTATTGAAAACTGTAAAGTTGCTTTGACACAACCTGTTTTGTTAAAAAGCGCTGTATAAATAAACATGATTGGTTGATTGATTTACCTCATGTAAATAAGAGGTTGCATGCAACTTATTTCTGCTAATCTTCACATTTCTCATGACACCTATCATTTTGAGAGATAAATTAAAAAAAAACAAAAAACATTTCAGCTATAGTGGGTTTATTTTTGAACCTGAGATTTAAATAAATAATATATTATTAAATTTAAATTTATTCTTAATCCAAGCATATGACATTTAATTTATAGCAGACAACTATGCGATGGGTCATATGAGCAGTGCATTCCTGGGTTCATATGATCACACATCTTGTTTCTCCACTGTGAATAAATCAAATCCATGAGTTTTATCACTGAGGTGCTGTCACAGGCGAAAAACCAAGGAGAACAGTCCACAGGGGTGTGACAGGTGCCATTTACATAAATTTTTACATATGTTCCTACTGTCCGAATAGGGCTTCTCTCACAGAGTTCACTTGGTGATACATAAATGTGATTGCAAAAGGTACCAGTCAATTTTTGTGCAACCACTTAATGTTCCTCCCATGGGCTATTGCAGAGAAATTAAGACTTGTAATTTTAATTAACTTGTGAGTTATTTATTTATTTATTTATTTATTTAATAATCGTGTTGTTAATGTTGTATCATTCAATGTCTGTTGTACAGATTGTTTAAGAACAAAATGAAATAAATGTTGATTGAAAACAATGTTTACGGGTCCAATATTACAATAAAATAAGTTTAATTATGACTTCTTTCTTTTTTTATACAATTACAAATTACGAACAAATCCAGTGAATTAAATGCATGTATAAAACACAGGAACATTTCACAACAAAAAAGTATAGCAAGATCATTAAACCGCTGTAGTTTTAACTAGTGGATACCATCATTCCTAGAGGTTTTTAAGTGTTTTATTTTTGTATTTTTTTTTTTCATTTTTACTTTAGACATGAGTCAACAAATTTGAACAGGCTCCCTTTAAACCAAGTCCAAGGTCATAGGTTGCTTTGCCAAATATCTTCTCAAAACCAGTCTCTCAAAGTCCCCAGAAATGTTTGTGAGGTCTTCTCGCAATTGAAATGCATAAAAAATTTTGTTTCAATTTACACTGACAGTCATGAAAAAAGAAAGAAAGGGGGGAAAAAGTATTTTACCTAAAGGCTTTAGTTTGGGGTACTGAATCATGAACATCCTCATTTTCATATATTTCCTGGACCACTTTCTTTTGTGCAGGAAACTTCCATGCCAGGAACACTAGATCACTGACCATCTCACTGCACAGCATCTGAAATATAGAAATGTAAACAAACAGAATTACTAGCAAAATCATAAGATTAAAGATTAAAAAAAAATCACTTACAACTCCCTCAAAATTGACAGTTTCTTAAGGATATGTAATACTGTCACACAACAGAAGGAGGCAGACAAGTAAATAGTAAAGACAGTTTATTTAGCAGAGGTATGGTGTGCAATATTAAATTTAGCTTGATATAAGAAATGTCTCTTTTGCAAAGGAGGTTATTGGAGGCAGACGACAGGTAGGCAGATCACTGAAAGAAAGACGAATTCCCAGTCTAGGGACAGTATCCGGCAGGGAGTCTGTAGAGTTCGTTAGAAAGAGACCAGACAAGAAATAGCATGAAAGGAGACTCTTTATAGTGATTGCTGATGAGATTGTGCAGGTGCCGTGAATCAGAATTCTGGGGAGAGGGAGCGAGAGGGTGGAGCGTGCTGATCCGGTGATGATAGGTTGTAGTTGGTCTGCGATTCTGTGACAAATACATCCTTAAACCCTGTCATTCCTAGAGCCTACTATACTCTGTTTGGCCTCAGCTACAACCACAACAATTGAAGGCAGATCAGAGTAGACGTTTGAGGGAGAGCTAATTAAGTCCATAGGCTGGAATTATGCAAACAAACCTAACAGGTAATTAGTAACGGGAAGTGAGACTGGAGTTTCTGACACTTAATATGGGCACTTCAAAAATAAGCAAGATTCTCAGCTAAAAGAAAAACTACATGAAACAGTCAATGACTGTTTGTCATCATTATAAGCACATCATGTGAATTCAGCATTCAGTGAATAATCTGGGATGGCATAACCTGACTAACCAGCGGACCAATCGTGTTGCACAGTATCTAAAATGTTGTTGAAAGATATAGTCATACAGAAATACTTTGACGTGTGTAACGCATAGTACATGACAAATAACAGTAATATGAACCTATCCCGTACTCCTGCTCTGAGGGCAGTGCATAGTACACTAAAAATAACAGTAATACGAACCTATTGAGTACTCCTGCCCCGAGAGCAGCACATAATTCAGTTTAGTACTGTTATTTTTACTTCTGCCCTGAGAGCAGTGCACAGTGTAGTAAAAATAGCAGTAACACAGACCTATTGAGTACTCCTGCCCTGAGAGCAGTGCATAGTCAAATAAAAATAACAGTAATTCGAATATATTCAGTACTCCTGCTGTGAGGGCAGCGCATAGTACACTAACAATAACGGTAATATGGAAAAATAACAGTACTAAACTGAATTATGCCCTGAGAGCAGCGCATAGTTTAGTAAAAAGTAACAGTAATACAAACCTGTTGAGTACTCCTGCTCTGAGGGCAATGCATAGTACACTAAAAATAGCAGTAATGCGAACGTATTGAGTACTTCTGCCCCGAGAGCAGTGCATAATTAAGTTTAGTACTGTTATTTTTACTCCTGCCCTGAGAACAGTGCATAGTTTAGTAAAAATAGCAGTAATACGAATATATTCAGTACTCCTGCTCTGAGGGCAGTGCATAGTACACTACAAATAACAGTAATACGAACCTATTGAGTACTCCTGCCCTAAAAGCAGCGCTAATGTTAATGCTAGTGTGATAAGGAGAGAATTAATAGTGTTGCACGATTAATTTTATACATTTGTATTTATGTGTGTTCACTCTGGATTGTTGTGATTTGTGTTGCCGTGGATTGCTGTGTATTACTTTTTTCTCTTTTGTTGTAAGCATTATCTCAAGCCACACCTCTATTTCCAATTGAATTAATGACGAAAGTTGGGTGGTGGATTAGAGTTGGATTTGTGCCCCTATAAAAGAGTAGCTGCGACTAGGACACGGGTGGCACCACTGCGCGACTGAAATTGGAATCGGCTTCAGGAAGGGACGAGCAAGAAAAGAGACCTGTTGCGCCTGCGCCGGCGTCTTTTGATTGTGGCTGATTCGCAGGTGGAGAGACGGCTTATGGCTGTGAGAATATTACATGCCTGTGGTTGAATACAGACGGAGTTAGTGGTTCACGGAGCACCATTGAGCGAGCAGCACGTGAGCCGGTTGGATGTGCGGCTGTAAAAGTTTACCGTGGATGCATTGACGACGATAGTGGACGGATGTGATTTCTTCTGCACGCGACTACATTAGACTGGAAGGCAGGGTTGCTATCCGGTCGCGCTGTGAGTAACTCCCCATTGATTTCAATCTAGTAGCGGCTTTCTAGCTTACCTCATCAATCAACCTCAAAGGAAGTGAACGAGTCTATGATTGGATTGGATGATCTTTTTAACTGCTGATTCTTAAATTTTAGTGTGTTACTTGTAGACTGATATATTGCCTGGAAATTGAGTGCTGTAAGATTTGTACACTGGATACTGGCAGATGTTTTCTTATTTTCCAGCACGTCATCCCTGTTGTCTTCGTGGGAAATGACAATAAAAGGACGATAACTGTGGACTTTGCTGTTCAGCTGGAATCGCTTTTAACTTGGACTACTGAGTTTGGACTTGGGACTTTGGACTTTTTAACTCTTTATCCTTTTTGAGCCATTGATTGTAATAAAGAATTTTGTGCTTAAATCTTTTGTCTGTGTTTTCCCACTGTTCCATCCCCTGACAACGTATCAAATTTAATAGTGAGTTCCTGGGGTCTCCGTTATACTCCAGGCGGCGTAGTCGGTAAAAATTGTTATTTTATTTGATGTCAATTCTCCGTTGACACTAGGACTAACTAATGAAATGACACTGAGATTTGAACGAGTTCTGCTGCGCTCATATCGGTATCACAAACAGCGCGGTAGCATTGGAAAAGCGGTGCGGTAAAGTTGGTTTTATGTTGAACATTAGTTAGACATTCGATCTTTACTTAAGCATTAATTTTTATGTAATCGAATAATAGTCATGGATCATGCTGTATCTCGTTCAGATCACGTTTAAAAGCACAACATCAAAATGAATACTAAGATTATTAGACGATGTAACTGTTTAATGCATCTGAAGTGAAAAAGTCCTCACAACGATCTTCACTTGCTCACGTCAAGTTAGGGAGCGTCTCAAAAGTGCAAACTCCACTTATAACCTTGGTTACATATGTGCATTTTCCATAAAAAAAACATTAATGCCGTGATCCTATTACATGTGTAGTTTATGTTAGCAAATTGACTACGTGCAGAAAAGGATGATTGGTAGATTTTAAATTATTAATGTATCTGTTATGAATATGTAGCCTGAGAAAACTGCGTTGTGGTTGTTTTAAATGGCTCAAATCACCTACAATGTATTTAAACATACATGCAGCATTAAATATATATATATATATATATATATATATATATATATATATACACACACACACACACACACACACACACACACATATTATACATTGTTGAAATTTTAAATCCTATTTAACTTCCCAATTATGTCACACCAGTTGTAAAATCTTCACACAATCTTGACACACATCATACATGACTTGGATTTTGGAAAAATGATTTTGTGTATTTTTGGTGAATTTTTCAAATATTGAAATCTATATAACTTCCTGGTCATGTGACCCGATGATGTCACACCAGTTGTAAAATCTTCACACAATCTTGACACACATCTTACACCACTTGGAATTTGGAAAAATGATTTTGTGTATTTTTAATACATTTTTCAATATTCAAATCTATTTAACTTCCTGGTCATGTGACCCGATGATGTCACACCAGTTGTAATATCTTCACACAATCTTGACACACATCTTACACCACTTGGAATTTGGAAAAATGATTTTGTTTATTTTTAATGAATTTTTCAAATATTAAAATCTATATAACTTCCTGGTCATGTGACCCAATGATGTCACACCAGTTGTAATATCTTCACACAATCTTGACACACATCTTACACCACTTGGAATTTGGAAATATGATTTTGTGTATTTTTGGTGAATTTTTCAAATATTGAAATCTATATAACTTTCTGGTCATGTGACCTGATGATGTCACACCAGTTGCAAACCAGATGTCACACTGCATGTATTTGATAAAAAAAATACAGAAAAAAACAGTAATACTACAAAATATCATTATAATACAAAATAATAGTTTTTATTTCAGTATACTTTAAAATATCTTAAGTAGTCTTAAATAAGAGTTTAAATATCTTAATTAGTCTTGAGTATCACATAATCCTTCAGAAATCATTCTAATATGCTGATCTATTATAAGATGTTGGAAGCAGTTGTGCTGCCAAATATTTTTTGGAACCTGTGATTATTTTTCCAGAATTATTTTATGAATAAGTTAAAAAGAACAGCATTTATTGA
>NC_066883.1:0-3262 GCF_022985175.1 Labeo rohita | reverse complement strand
ACTCTGCAACAGGAGACCGGAACCGGAAGAATGACCGGAATTAACACAGGTTAATGTTCTCGAACACAGGTTAATGTTCAGTTCTGTTACTGAGTCAGATGTAGGTAAATAAATAGACTTATGGGAATCCATACTCTTGTCTTGAGAGACCAGGGCCCGTATTCACAAAATATCTTAAGGCTAAAAGTAGCTCATAACTTGCCGATTTAGGAGAAAATCTTAAAAATAATGGTCGTGCCAGTCCTAGATTTTGGACTCCTAAGTTTTTGCTCTAAGAGTGTTTCACAAAGCGTTTTAGCGCTAAAACTAGCTCGTAAATCTGTGCAACATAAAGGCTGATTTATACTCAACACGTCCGCAAGTTCGCTTGGGTTTGTGAAATCAACCATTTTGCGTTTCGGTGTGCACGGCATCTCTAGTGAACTGTTCGTGTGTCACCGCACTGATCATGAACAATTTTAAAGCTGTTTTGGCTGAACAGGTACACCTGTACAAACATCCATGATCCATCAATGCGTGATCATAGAAATAGTCAGAATACAATAGAATAGAAATCGCGACCAGCATTGGAAAGGATGAAAACTTTTGCAAGACAGTTTGTGAAACTGTACATTTTAACACTATTGTGTTGGTTTTACTGTTGAAGACTGCTGTAATAAAAATAATTCTCATAATTGTTTGTGTTAGTGTTTCACATTACTTATTTTCATAGGCGTAATTTACAGGTGGGATGGATGGGACACTTTTTGCAAGGCTCGATATTTTCCCACCACTTTTTTGAACATCTTGCGGCATGGACGTACCTAATGCTAATGGAACATTCCTTTCTGTTAAATAAGGTGCTGATGCTGGAATCTGTATTTTTTCCTGAAATCATGCTTAATGTTCATTGAGATGTTTGAACTTTCTCAATGCGGCTCGTTCACACACGAGCGCTTCAATCCATCGCTTATGACTCATTCCGGTTAAAAAAACAAAACAAAATACACACAAATGTGTCTCTGATATAGGATCACTGATGAACATATTTGATTTTAATAAGGGGCGAAAACGTTCATGTGACGGCAGATTAGAACCCAAAACCTCCAACTCAATTAACATAAATTCTACAGCTAAACTATTTGGGCTTACAAATAACTCATGCGTATCTATGTATTTATTCACTGACATGATTTATCTCGGGGCTAATAACATATTATTATAGTACATGTAAGAATAAAACTATCATGTTAAAAACGAGTTTAATGTCAATACATAATGTACGTTACACATGATCAAAGCCTGTAACCACAAAACATTTTATCTTGCCACTAAAAGTTTCCTAAATAGCAGTTCTCCTAAAAAGTTTTTAGCTAAGAGTTTTCTCTTAAAACCTATTCACAAAGCTGCTGAGACAAACTTTTACTAAGGAATAGAGAGATGTCTTAAGCTAAGAGTAAGGGTGGGGTTGACCTCGTTGCTATGAATGATGTCGACATGCTTATTAACTATGCACACAATGATTGGCTGATAGGGGAGGGGTCTCTGTCAGACATTTATTCAAAGAAATATTGTAACGTGCAATATTATATCATATTCAAATAAAGGTTTTAAAATAAAAATGTTGCCATATTCAAATAAAGATTTTAAAATGCAGGCTAAGTGTCACTAATTAAACATGTATATCTTCAGCGTCTTACATGTGTGCTCCTCGTATACAGTTAGCGGATATGCATATAAACAGCCTTTAAATTAACAGAGTAGAATAATCATGGCTGATATGGCATGTAAACGTAAGAGAAAACCAAACTGGATGCAAGAACTCTTACTTTTTGCCCAACTTGTTAATGAAAAAAAGGATATAATCAAGGGAAAATTTGTAGTTGGGATAACTTCAAAAACTAAAAAAGATGTGTGGGAAAATATATGTGTGCAAATAAATGCAGCTTTCCCACTTTTGTCCAGAAGCAAAGATGACTGTGAAAAGTGCTGATATTCTTTGCAAAGTCAGGCAAAGGCAGAGACTGCAGAATTCAAGCGACAAACAACTGCCACAGGTAAACGGACATTATTTTCAAGTTGACCATAATGTTTTCATGTAACCTTGTTATGCTATTGCAGATTAAAATATTTATTGCATTCATAAGCACCTGCCATTTCAGGGTTGTCAAAACCTTGATCTGTGGCGTTGTTGTGACCGCGTCCCTGCAAGTTCTGCAACAGTCGTAATACCTTCACGATTAAGACCACACCTTCTTAAAAGCTCATTATCATCAAATGTTTCTAAAATGTTTCTGTTCCGAGGCAGATAAGCCGGCAACAGCCATTTTAGGATAGTTTTAGGACTTGATCTTAGTGGCTCAGGAGTCCTCTCCACTATTCCTAAAATTTCACAGATTTAGGAGGTAGTTTTAGTGCTAAAACGCTTTGTGAAATACTCGTAGAGCAAAAATTAGGAGTTCTAAATTTAGGACTAGGATTGACACGCCCATTATTTTTAAGATTTTCTCCTTAATCGCTAAGTTATGAGATAGGCTACTTTTATCCTTAAGATGTTTTAGGAATAGAGGCCCAGAATTTGGTGATGTGCACGCGCAGTCAGCACAGGCTTGCGGTGCAGAAGAACGCGTCGAGTATAATTCAGCCTAAATCAGGCTTAAATCACTAAGATCAAATACCAACTTTCATAATATTGCTGTTGCTAACAATCTGCCTCGGAACTTTTTTAGAAACACTCTGCATTTTTTTCATGCATATTCCCACACAACTTTTTTTAGTATTGGAGGTTATCCCAGGCCAGCTCCAATTTTCATTTGATTATATCCTTGTTTTCATTAATACGTTGGGCAAGAAGTAACAGCTGTTCTTGCATCCAGTTTTGTTTTTTTTTCCGTTTGCGTATCTTACTATCAGCCATGATTATTCTACTCTGTTAATAATAAAGCTATTTAGGTCTGCACCGATAGCTTAGTGGTTAGTGCACCGACATACAGCGTAACTGCGTTCACAGTGACCCAAGTTTGATTCCCGTTTCGAGGTGTTTTGCCGATCCTGCCCCGCTCTCGTCACCCAACAATTTTGTGTCAGTTTTCCGCTATTCTGTCATTAAAAGCATAAAAAGCCCTTTAAAAAAGTGTTTATATGCATATCAGCTAATCGTTTATTATAAGAAGCACACATGAAAAACACTGTCAATCATTTGAACATACACTTGTTTAAAAAGTGACACTTAGCCTGCACTTTAAATTCTTTTTTTGAATGTGGCAACATTTTTTACAAACCT
>NC_066882.1:32394744-32479524 GCF_022985175.1 Labeo rohita | reverse complement strand
ATCACTTAATATTTATATTTAAACATTTGTTTATATTTATAAATTTTTATCTGCAATAAATCATGCCGGCCCAGAAAAGATATCCTGATATTAGTTGAAAATATATTCTGATTCTTTACTATTGTTCTTTAAAGATGTTTTCTTTTGCACTTTAATCTGTCTGAAACATTGTTTACTTTATACATTTTATTGTAGTTTTATTGTATTTAAATGTTAAGTTTCTCTTTGTTATTTGAAAAATGTAATAAACTTGTTATAAAGAGGACAGAACTGAATTTTTTTTTTCAGCCGGTTACAATACATGATAATCTAATATTAAAATGTAATACAGTCACATGACTAATTCATGCTTCATCTTTAGTTATCAGAATCATTTTTTGTACGGAGATATAGTGAGTCCAGTTAGCATTTAAAAGCAGATTTTATAAATTGTAGTTCTAAAATTTACACGAAGGATTTAGTCTTATATAAGACAATCATGTGTGACTATGACAGAGATGATCTTACCACAGTATCTCCAGTTTACATTGAGGATCCTCCAGTACATCTGAGAGAAACCTTATGCCCAAATCTCTTATTTTTTTATTAGACAGATCCAGTTCTCTCAGCTGTGAGGGGTTTAATCTCAGAACTGAAGTCAGAGCAGCACAATCTTCATCTGTGACACCACAATCACTCAAACTGCAGAGATGAAAACACACTTATTAAACACTATGAACTGAAACCAAATATAATATAAAAGACAAAAAAGAGTGAAACAAGATAAATGTGACATGATGGACTCAGTGTAACAAACTCTCAGTGTGAAACAGAGCAAACCTGATTCAGTTCAAGATTCTGCACAGGCTGCATATCACACCACATATACAACATTAAATCAGCCCAACTAACTCCACACTTTGTCCTAATTGTAAGAGTGTAATTATCACAATTTTAACAATAAAGACCTTTAACGTGGATCAAGTCCATATTTAAGTACTAACTTATTTGTACCATTAAACTCATTGGTTTTACTATTCTTGTTGGTTTTTAAACTAATCTACATGTTTAAGAGACTGACTGTCAGGTGCTTTAGAGTCCAGTGTGTATTTTTTTTTCCCAATCACATCTCGCCATTATTTCCATCTATAAAACAGCTAAATACTAGAAATAAATTGAAAAAAAATGATATAATAAATCATGGAAGAATTATAATGCTGTCATCAAAGTGTGTGTCTCAAGTATGCTGCCAGATTAATACAATAACTGATACAATCATTATGAGATTTTGATTTTCTTTAAGAGTGAAGTGATTGTTCTCAGTGATACTTACTGAACTTTAATCACAGGCAGCAGATACTGAAGAACTTTCAGTTTTTCAGCTTTATTGTTTTCTCCAACAAATTCATTAATGTCAAACTCATCCAGCTTCTTCTCTGATGTCAACAACACAAAAACTACAGCTGACCACTGAGATGAAGAGAGTTTGCTGTCCTTTATTGTTCCAGATTTCAGATACTGTTGTATTTCCTCCACTAGTGAATGATCACCCAGTTCATTCAGACAGTGAAACAGATTGATGGATTTCTCTGGAGAGTCAATGATCCTGATCTTCATCTTGATGTACTCAAGTGTTTTCTCATTGCTGTTAGAGGTGCTTCTTGTCTGTTTCATTAGTCTTTGTAGAATAATCTTATTAGACTCCACTGAGAAACCCAGAAGGAACCGCAGGAAAAGATCCAGATGTCCATTTTTATTCTGTAGAGCCTCATCCACAGCTCTCTGATGCAGCTCAGATAATGAAACATGCTCTGATGAATAGAGTTGAAACCAGTCCTTCACTTTAGACCATAAACTCTGCTCAAACACATTTCTGTTGTGGTTTGTCCAGGAAAGGTGCACATATAGAGCTGCTAGATGTTCCTGAATGCTCAGATGAACAAAGCAGAAGACTTTCCCCTGATACAAGCCAAACTCCTCTCTGAAGATCTGAGTGCACAATCCTGAGTACACTGATGCTTCTGTCACATCAATGCCACACTCTCTCAGGTCTTCCTCATAGAAGATCAGGTTTCCTTTCACAAGCTGCTGAAAAGCCACTTTCCCCAGTTTGAGGATCATGTCTTCATCTGTCACCTTCTTCTCATAGTCCTTCTCTTGTTTGATGTTGGTCTGAAGGATCAGGAAGTGTGTGTACATTTGAGTGAGAGTCTTGGGAATCTCTCCAGTCTCTGCTCGACTCAACATCTTCTCTAGAACAGCGGCTGAGATCCAGCAGAACACTGGGATGTGGCACATGATGTAGAGGCTCCTTGATGACTTCAGGTGTGAGATGATCCTGTCGGCCAGACTCTGATCATTGATTCTCTTCCTGAAGTATTCCTCCTTCTGTGGATCATTGAAGCCTTGTACCTCTGTCACTCGATGGACACACTCAGAGGGGACGAGATCAGCTGCTGCTGGTCTGGAGGTGATCCAGATGAGAGCAGAGGGAAGCAGATTCCCCACAATGAGGTTCATCAGCAGCACGTCCACTGAGGCTGATTTAGATATATTACACAGTTTCACTTTGCTTTTAAAATCCAGAGAGAGACGACACTCATCCAGACCATCAAAGATGAACAACACTTTGTATTTGTCAATGGATTTTTCCATTTCTTTAGTTTCAGGGAAAAAGTCGTGAAGAAGATCTGAAAGACTGAGTATTTTGTCCTTCATCAAGTTGATTTCTCTGAAAGGAAGTGGAAATATGAGCTGGACGTCCTGATTCTCTTTCCCTTCAGCCCAGTCCAGGATGAACTTCTGCACAGAGACTGTTTTTCCAATGCCAGCGACTCCCTTTGTCAGCACAGTTCTGATGGCTTTGTGTTGTCCAGGTAAAGGTCTAAAGATGTCATTGCATTTGATGGCTGTGTCCTCTGTTGCTGTTCTCCTGGATTGTGTCTCAATCTGTCTCACCTCATGCTCATTACTGAACTCTCCACTCTCACTCTCTGTGATGTAGAGCTCTGTGTAGATCTCATTCAGGAGTGTTGGGTTTCCCTGCATCGCTGTTCCCTCATACAGACACTTAAACTTCTTAATCAGATTTGATCTAACTGTCTTCAGGACCTCATGCCTGTAAAATAAAATACTGCATTATTAATAAACTAATGAGAACAATGTGTTTTCTGTATTATAATCAAATAATAATTTACAGAAATATTAGACCAGAAATCAGTCTTTGTATCTTCACTCTTAAAATCTAATGTCTGATTTATAGACTCGTCACTCCTCATAGACACACAGCTGGACTCTGGTTCTGGTCTCTTCTGCTGAACTGAACTATAACAGAGAGAGATTAAAGTTAATATCTTTTAATTATCGTATTTAACAAAGTGCATGTCCATACATTATTTAAAGAATGACTTTAATTTTATTTCATTTACAGTATGCTATTCCAAAAATGTTCAATTGAACTGGTGTGTGTCACAAATGTGTCTCTGTGTGACCAACATTATTTAAGAAAACATACCAGATGTACAAACACAATTTCTCACACTGAAGAACATACTATGAACACTATTCTGACAATATAAAATGCCATACTGTAATCATATTTTTATTAAAATATTATACCTGAGATCAGTCTGTGTATCTCCACTCTTAAAATCTATGATACGACCCATAGACCAGTCACTCCTCATAGACACACAGCTGGACTCTGGTTCTGATCTCTTCTGCTGAAATGAACTATAACAAACATGTTTAATCCTTTATAATCATAAATTATGTATTTTCATCAAAGAACATTTCATTAAGAGGCTTTATGGTCTTTTTGTTTAAATAATATTTACATTTTTATCTTAAAACACACACACACACACACACACACACACACACACACACACAAAGCACAATGGAGTCTCCCATCTGGTATCATTTAAGGTGATCTGATTGAGTGTTTATTCAAAGTACCTGCATCCTGGAGAAACATCTTCATCTCTGGATGTTTGTGTGTCATCCATGATGAAACAGAATCTGATCTCCAGCACTGACTCTGAACGGAAATGACAAACAAACACAATAATTCAGCTGAACGGATCCGGAGAGAAACACGATCATGAGACGCGGCGTTTACTCGATTATACAATTTTAGTCGTGTAACAAATGCTAAAATAAACCACAGACTGCACGAAACGCTAATTCATTTGCTTAAAAATGAAAAACTGTCAAACATATCTTTAAAAAACACACGTCCTTCAGAGAAAACATTAACGCGTCAGTCACCTGTAGTGTCTCGAGATCTCGATCATTTAGTTTCAGATTCACAAAATCCTCCAACTTTGCCCTCAAGAATCTACGAGATTCATGGTTTAACTTTTATAAATGTTCCTATGAAACACTTTGATGCTCCGTGTTGTAAATGGCGAAACTTCAGCTCTGATCATTTACTTTCACTTCTCATTTGTGCGTCTCGCGCTCTTTCTCAAGCTCCATCCGCTCAGCGGTGCACGTTTTGTGTCTTCACTAAATGAATGATTTCAGGTGTTCAACTAATATAATGTTAGGATGTAGCAGGGCAAACGGCAAGTGTTAAGTGATTTTTAGGTTCTATAATCTTTGTATATTTACCTATAATGCGTCGAATGATTTTTTGTCAGGTAACTTCATACGTTTTTTAGGCTTTATGATACAAAACCATTACAACACTTAAGGAAAAGTGATGTAAGGAAGGATGAACTTAGATTAGTGCAGTGCAGCATCAAGAATATGAGCTGCACTGATCTATATGTTGTTCAAAAAGTTATTTTTTTAGTCTGGTCTGCCTCAGCGGCGTAACGGTGCTCCTCATTTTCAAAATGGTTGAAAATGGTTGCCAAATTAAATCCAAGAAGGTGGGTTGTATTTTCTATAATTAGACAATATTTTGCTGAGGGTGTTATTGTGCTGATATTTTGGCAGGTTTTAGACTGCTGTGGACAGCTGACTCCTTCTGTGCGGTGCTTCGTTTTCAGGAGTAACAGAAATTAGCTTTAAAGTTTAAATCGATTCTTACCTTTTATAGACACGTTTACCTTTATAAGGCCATTTTTTTTCTAACCTAATTAAATGTATGCATCATCTTTTGTGTCAAATTCTTACATTTAATTAATAAATTTAAGTAGTAAGAGACTATATGGCTGTTACCAATCAAATGAAATCAGTATTAACAAAAATGTGTGTTTGCAGTGCAGAGGTGGAACTGAAGCTGCATCTGAAGTGACATTTAGATGCATTCACACAGACTGTTTAATGCAGGACATAAATGCATTTAACCCACAGTTACAATTGCATAAATCATGTTTTGATGTTAAAAATAATACTGATATTTGCTGATTGTTGAACATTGATATTTGTAATGTTTTTGATTTTTGCCAGTAGTTGGCAGCAAATCACTGCATAAGTGAGTCACCAAGTCATTTATTCAACCAATTTGTTCAAACGTCTGACTGATTCAGTGTCTAAAATGTAAATCAATTAACATTAGCTTATATATATATATATATATATATATATATATATATATATATATATATATAATATTAGCCTGTTTTATAAAATCAGTATTACTGTTATGGAGTGAGAGATGCGACGTGAAGCAGGCGGATCCAGTTGCAAACTTTTATTCAGGGACATCGACAAAGACATGGTCATAGCAGGCAGGGTCAGACAATGGCAAACAGGTATATAGACAGCAAGACAAAAGAGTATTCCGTAACACAGGCGAGGGTCGATCCACGGCGAACGTTATCCGAAGGGCAAGGCAATAGAGTAATCCAGACAGACAGGCGAGAGTTCCAAAAGGCTGGCAGCAAAACAGACAAGACAATATAACAATGCGTAGGTTCAAGACTCGGATGGCTAGGGACAAGAACAAGACTAGACTAGACTAGAAAACACGAATGAACTAACTGGCTCCGTACAGTTGTTAACACACAACTAGTGCTAAACGCAAACCAATACTCGGAGACAAGTGAAAGGAAGTCTGGGGTTTAAATAGTGTCTCTGATTGGGCACAGGTGATAGCCACAATGGCTGATGGGGAACGTAGTCCAGGGTGTGGTGTAACAGTCAGTGTGATGTGAATGTCAAAGCGACCTCTGGTGGAAAGCAGACTGACATTCAGGTACAAGTTCGTGACTGAGACGGACCAGGAGACCATCTAGGCAGAGCCGGAGCCCACCAGGGTGGTACAGACACTCAAGTCATGGACTGGGACCTGGGGAGAACAGGGACAGAAGACAGACGAGACATGACAAGATGCTCTGGGCGGTCAGACGAGATGTGACTTGACTCTGGGCGGTCAGACGAGATGTGACTTGACTCTGGGCGGTCAGACGAGACGGGACTTGTCTCTAGGCGGTCAGACGAGACGTGACTTGACTCTGGGCGGTCAGACGAGACGTGACTTGACTCAGAAACAACAGCAATAACTTGACTTGGCTTATGAAGGTCAGCTGTGACTTGGCTTGGCTTGCAAAGATCAGCTGTGACTTGGCTTGGCTCTCGAAGATCAACTGTGACTTGGCTTGGCTCGCGACGACCAGCTGTGACTTGAGTTGGCTCATGAAGATCAGCAGTGACTTGACTCAACTTGTGAAGATCAGCTGTGGTTGGACCCAGCTCATGAAGACCAACTGTGATGTGACCTGGTTCACTAAGACCAGCTGTGGCTTGACTTGACTCAGGAAAATCTGTTTTGACTTTGCTTGACACAGGAACCACAGTTTTGACTTTACTTGGCTCAGGAACGGCAGCTTTGAGGTTGCTTGACTCAGGAACGACAGCTTTGACTTTGTTTGACTCAGGAACGACAGCTTTGACTTTGCTTGACTCAGGAACGACAGCTTTGACTTTGCTTGAATCAGGAACGACAGCTTTGACTTTGCTTGACTCAGGAACGACAGCTTTGACTTTGTTTGACTCAGGAACGACAGCTTTGATGTTGCTTGACTCAGGAACGACAGCTTTGACTTTGCTTGACTCAGGAACGACAGCTTTACCTTGAATTGACTTGGGAAACACAACTTTAGCTTTGCTTGGCTCAGGCGTGGCAGCTGTGACTTGACTTAACACAGGAACGACAGCTGTAATTTGTCTTGACTTGGGAGATACAGCTGTAGCTTTACTTGACACAGGCATGGCAGCTGTGACTTTGCTTGACACAGGAAATACAGCCGTGACTCGACTTGACATAGGAACAACAGCTGTGACTTGACTTGACTTGGAAAACACAGCTGTAGCTTTACTTGACACAGGAAATACAGCTGTGACTCGACTTGACTTTGGAAGAGCAGCTCTGACTTGACTTGACACAGGAAACACAGCTTTAACTTGACTTGATATGGGAAACACAGCTGTAACTTGACTTGACACAGGAACGACAGCTGTAATTTGTTTTGACACAGGAGTGGCAACTGTGACTTTACTTGACTCAGGAAATACAGCCGTGACTTGACTTGACACAGGGACAACAGCTGTAACTTGACTTGACTTAGGAAGAGCTGCTCTGACTTGACTTGACACAGGAAACACAGCTGTAACTAGACTAGACTAGAGTAGAAAACACGAATGAACTAACTGGCTCCGTACAGCTGTTAACACACAACTAGTGCTAAACGTAAACCAATACTCGGAGACAAGTGAAAGGAAGTCTGGGGTTTAAATAGTGTCTCTGATTGGGCACAGGTGATAGCCACAATGGCTGATGGGGAACGTAGTCCAGGGTGTGGTGTAACAGTCAGTGTGATGTGAATGTCAAAGCGACCTCTGGTGGCAAGCAGACTGACGTTCAGGAACAGGTTTGTGACAATTACATTTGTCATCATGCTGATTTTTGGGGAAAAAATTTACTCTTTGTGTGACATTATTGATATCAGATGATATAAATATAAAAGACATAAAAATATTTGCCCCGTATCTTGAATTTTGGGGGAATTCTATTTGTATTTTATTTTAAATCATGCGGTGAAGGTGTGAAATCTAAATGCACATGGGCAGTAGTCTAACCTACATCAAAATAAAATAAATTAAAACCTAAATGTGATCCCTAAATCCCAAAACCAAACTTGAAACAGAGAGATCTGAAACATAATTAAACATTTTTTCATATGGTATAAAACTACAACTTATGTGTGCAGTGTACAAGGATTGACAGTTGCAGCAGGTAATGAAAGGTAAAATAAGGAAATTCATCTCAGATAATAATATTCAGATAATAAAACTAAAATGATCTGTAAAATCATTTTAGCTTGTCTAGATTTAGTACCTTAAATCATTCATGGAAGAGCATCTCCTCCAGATGAAGCCTCTGCTCTGGTTTGCTCTTCTCTGAATAAAACAGCATCATTCTGTACAGAAAGATGAGAGATGTCTGATTATAACCTTCATAAGAACATATTTATAAAGCCTCTGTTTTCTCTGTTTTGCATGATTAAGAAAACCAAGTGTCCTTCTTTTTTGTAATGAAGTTCTCACCATCTGAGATGCCTGACTGGAACCAGATATCAGTGTCCAACAAACTGATATCGTTACTGTAAAGGGAACGTATAGTGATCACCAGTGACCACACAGTTGCCTAATTCCCCGTGGTACTTGCCTCTTCTCAGGAAGTACTCAGACGGGCAGTATCTTGCTGTCTCTGGAGGAAAGAATTTTTCACATGTGTGAGTTTGCATTACCACTGCATGTCTTCTTACTTTTACATGTTCATGCAGGGTGAAGGCTGCTCTAAAACCATGATGCACTGGTTGGGATGGTCCTGTCAGTCCAGCACCATTATGATGGGGTGACAGCTGGGCCCTTGACTGTCAGAGCCAACTCAAGAGGATGGAAGTGGATTCTCAAATAAGGTTTAAGCTCAGTCTGTTTATCTGTTGAAATATTTATACAATGTGATTTACATTCATCTAACATGCTATGAATTTCAAACAGTGACTGAGAGACATAGAGAGCATCATTTACTTACAAGGCTGATGTGCAGCTCATTCTCTGTCTTCACTGCAATTTTTCACAGCCTGAAGGACGTCCACACAACGGGTCTCTTCAGAGATCATGCTCAATCTTTCCTCTCTAATCTTCTTGCTGATGGAATATTTCCAGCAAATATGATTTATTAAAACATGATCATGGTCATTTTTATTACATTTTATTTAATAATACAGTGTCCTGCTGTAAGGTAGTCCTAAAACTATTTCACCTTTGTTTATAATTCTCACATTATTATTATACTTGTACTTAAATAACATCATATTCATTGAGACATATATGGAATATTTGTCTTTTTAAAATTTGATTTGTTGAAGCCAAATGGTAATTTCACATGAAAATTGTTCTTGGTCTGATCCTTCAAGAAACACAGTCAACCACAGGTGTCGCACATAAACTGGTTAGATGCTGTTGCCTTTGGGGTGTTGAACTTTCAGTGTCTTTGTTTGTCTTCTGCAGTGGTGATCTGGCTGGACTCAAAGGAATGTATGGCAGTTTGACACTTTGTTCACCGTAATGGACTATCTGTGACCATCTCTTTAAGGTTGTTTGGGTCCATATGCATAGTTTCAGATTGACTTTCAGATTTGACAGAGTTGCCCTTCAGCGTGTGTGCCACTCTAAAGCTTTATACAAGCATCCTTCATATAGCAGGCCTTAATTTGTCCTTCGTGGACAAAGTTGGGCATGAAGGTCTTAGGTGTGCTCCCAATTTTTAAAAAAAATAAATGTCATATCTCTGTCTTCAGTAAAATAAAAACTCAATTCATTTACTTATTTTATTTTATTGTATTTTTTTGCCTCTAAAAGCACCATATTTTTTATGAAACATATGCTTATTTTCAATATTTCTTATACTTAAGTAAAACAAATAATAAATAAATAAAATCATTCCAGTAAGTTTAGACAGCCACAACCTAAAATGGTGACTTTATTTGGTGATATCTCCTGACAAATGATAGTATAAAAATATAAAAATATCAAAAATATCAATAGCCATTATATGATTGTAGTACTCAATGGCTGAAGGTTGAAAACTATAAACCATTGTTTTAATGAATTTAACCTCTTAAGTTTTAAATGTTATCATAATTTTAAATTGTAGAATAAAAAAAAAAACATTTGTGTTAAGTGAGACTATACAAAGATAACAAAATATGCTTACAGACAGCGTTTGGGACTTTGTCCTGCTATTTGATATGTGCAATACGATGGAGACACATATGGAACTGATCAAGTTTGTCAATCTGCTGGTGATAAATGGTCCAGAATGATCCATACAACTGAACTGTGGGGATGACTGCCTTATATACTGCCACCTTGGTGTCCAGCTGGACGCTGTGCTCGTTCCAAAAGCTCTTCGACAGTCGAATGAGGGCAGCACTGGCTTTTGTGATTGCAGGCACTTATGTCTGAGTCCACTGTTCATCACTGTGCATCAGCAGGTAGCAGAACTTGTCATCATCTATCAGCACTATGTCACCTGTAGTAATTACAGATGGATTGGAGTTTGACTTGTTCATGGCTTATAGCATGATTTCTGTCTTCTTTAAACTAACAGTCAGCCCAAACTGGGATACTGTAGTTCTGAAGCAGTCGAATAGTGAATGAGCTTCGGTGAGAGTGTGAGCCATCAGTGCATCTGTCATCTACATACAAGAGGTCATGCAGACTTGTGGAGTACGTCTTTATGCGATCCTTCATAGTTTGAAGACTCAGCTCTCTGTATGAAACTGAATTCTAGTGAACACCTGTTTGGTGCCATTGAAGATGCCAAATGGGTCAGACAGCTTGCCATTGTCCAGCACCTGATCAAGCATGCCATCATGAAATTAATGGACAATATTAACAAATTTATTTGAGCATCTGATCTTACAGAGAATGAGCCAGAGCCAGGTGTGAGAGTCTAAATCAGGGGTGGTGAACGTCGGTCCTGGAGAGCCGCAGCCCTGCAGAGTTTTGCTTCAACCCTAATCAAATGCACCTGAACAAGCTAATCATGGTCTGAAGGGTTACTAGAAAGGAACAGACAGGTGAGTTTTATTTAGGGTTGGAGCTGAACTCCGCAGGGCTGCGGCTCTCCAGGACTGGAGTTCGCCACCCCTGGTCTAAATCAAAGGCTTAAATTCATGTAAATATCACAGTGTTGTTCTCTGCACTTCTCTTGAATCTGCCTAGCAGTAAACAACATGTCCATAGTGCCATGGCCAGCACAAAATCCACACTGACTTTTAGAGATGATGTCGCTGTCATAAACGTGTTCACTAGAATTTGTGCCAGCACTTTCCCTGTAATGGAGAGCAATGAAATGCTGTGATGGTTGTCACAGTAGCCTCTGTCCCCTTTGTGCTTCTATATCTGAACAATCAGCACATCTTTAAAGTCTTGAGGCACACCTTCCTCGCTCCAAATTGTGCTGAATAATGCATTGAGTACAGCAAGAAGAGCTGGTCTTTAGCACCACACTTGAAATGGCATCATGACTTTACCAGGTGCTTTACCAGAAGACATCTGATGCATTAAAATAAGGTGTATGTTTAACTGGGCTTCCGCTTCAGCATCCTGATCATTAAACCTGTCCTTATGTTTGGACATAGTGAAGAAAAGGACTTAAGCAGCTGTGTTGTATGTGATGTCCCTGATTTTGGACCAAGTCTCCTCAATATTGATGGCAGATTGATTGTCCAAGGTGCTAAACCCGTCTGAGAGATTGTGACAGAAGTTAGTCTGGAATGAGTCAACATGAAAATTAGAAACATTCAATTTGCTTCTGCCTTTTGGATCAGTGTTGCCATGTGGTCTTATACTTGTTCACCTGCTGATAAACAGAGTTTGTGATCACCAGGTCATGTTGCACACATAAATAATCCATGTGTATTTAAAATAAATGTGTGTATATATGCATCTCAAAAAATTTGAATATCATAAAAAAGTTCATTGTTTTATTGTAACTTGTAACTCACAACATGTGCCTCAACAAGTAAAGTCATAACATAATGATACATTTGCCAATCATTAGCTAATGATTAATTCAAGCAGACAACTGGAAGATGAAATGTGTGGCTTCAACCCATTGTGGTAATTAACACATGAATTTAAACTATTAGTTAATAAAATAAGTTATTAGGGAATTAATACACATTTAACTAATAACAATTTATTGATTACTTAATCTATAAATCATATAGCATGTTCATTTGTTGCTGATGTAGTAATCATTAATAAATAGTTTAGTTTGTCATGAGTGATATATTAACTCATGATTATCTCTGCATTAGTTAAGCATGAATTAATGCATATTTGTGCACACGTATTGTAAAGTGTTACTGGTTTTTGCACGGTGGGTGTCACGAATTCAGCCGATGACCTTCGGTCCCCTCACCACCAGATGTCGCCCTCTCATTACATTCACATTACACAAACTGTTGCACCACACCCCGGACTATTCATTAACTAATTATATATAATTACATATAATTATACACACACACACACACACACATATACACTATATAGGCTAATTACACCTGTCATTCGTTTGATACCTGACATGCTCTGAGGAAGACTGAAGGTTGAAATACATCAGTGTGCAGAGTTTTAGGCATTTTTAATGTTTATATTGAGATGGCCAGAGTGTGAATAAAGGCTTTTTAACTCTTTTGGACCAGAAAAAGTGCCTAGTTTTTGGTAATGGTTGACTCAAACCCAAACAAAGAGCACCTTCTGGGATTATTTCACAAAGTCCTTTCAGCATGTAGCATTGCAAGATGTCTCCTACAAACATTTAATGGAGGCTCGAACCCGAGGCTCAGCTTGAGTGCAGAGTTCAGCCTCCCATTGCGATATTACCTAAAGGGAGAATAACAGAAATAGAGGAGGAGAAAGGGAAGGTGGAGGAACTGAGGCTGAGACTTAGGCTCCTCCCGAACTTACGTTTGGAACTTCATTTAACGTCTTTTTTTTTTTTTTTTTTTTTTTTTGTGTAATTTATGAAGGCTGGTCAGAATAATTTTAATAATATGTTCAATATTTTTTAGTATTTTGACAGCCCAAAGGGCTGCAGTCCACATTTAAATGTGCAACTGTTGCCATTGTCTATACGGGACATTAAAGAACCAATAATGGAAAAAAAAGTGTATTGGTTGGTACATTGGAGTGTATATACTGAAGTAATAAACCTTCTTTCATGATACGTTCATGTCTTACCATTGTCATATACCATTTCAAACTATGTGTTGTTGTTGTTTACATATTTTAGTGCAGTTCAAGTATTGAAAAAGTAAAGGTTATATTTATAAAGCATACTGCATGATTATGAATGATCATTTATTTATTTTTTTGCAACTCAAAACATTTCCTTTTATATACTATTTTATACTTAACAAGTAGAACTCAAATGCAGTGTATTGTATTGTAGGGGAGACCAGGGGTGTTTCATAAAACAAGTGTACCAAATAAGCCAGGCTTATTTTAGCTAATCTGACTTATTGTCACTTGATTTGTCTTAAAACAAGTCAGACTAACTGAAATAAGCCTGGCTTATTTGGTAAACTTGTTTTATGAAACCCTTGGTATGGTTGTAACATGGGTCAGTTGTAACCACTGATCTATAATAGTCTTTCACTCTGCCTGTGTCAGTTTAAAGGGAGAAGTCCACTTCCAAAACAAAGATTCACATATAATGTACTCACCCCCTTGTCATCCAAGATGTTCATGTCTTTCTTTCTTCAGTCGTAAAGAAATTATGTTTTTTGAGGAAAACATTTCAGCATTTTTCTCCATATAATGGACTGATATGGTGCCCCGATTTTTTACTTCCAAAAGTCAGTTTAAATGCGGCTTCAAACAATCCCAAATGTGGTTGTAAATGATCCCAGCTGAGGAAGACAGGCCTTATCTAGCGTAACGATCGGTTATTTTTATAAAAATAATACAATTGATATACTTTTTAATGTCAAACGCTCGTCTTGTCTTGCTCTGTCTGAACTGTTTTTGTTCCAGTTCATGACAGTTAGTGTATGTTGAAAAACTGCTTGTTCACTTTGTAAAGACTGTGTCGGTATAATGAAAATAACAAATTGTTTTTCTAGATAAGACCCTTCTTCCTTGGCTGGGATCGTTTACAACCACATTTGGGATCATTTGAAGCCGCATTTAAACTGCATTTTGGAAGTTCAAAATCGGATATGTGGTTGATATCTGGTACCCACAAACATGGAAACTTATTAGTACATCAGTCCATATTATTTTGTCTAGACAAAAAATAAATAAATAAAAGTTTTAAAAATAAATAAATACTTTTTAGTCTCGTCTTTTATTTGCAAGGATATTGCATATTAATCTAGTCGCAGTTGTTTATTGACCTTGTTGTCTCATCATCTCATTTTAGTCATGGGGTAAAAAGCTTGCCAATAAACATTTTTCATCATAGTTTTTGTTAACAAAAATAAAAATGTTGCACTTTGTATAAGTCAACTGCATAGTTATTGGAATATGTTTCCAGTGTACAGCATAAAAGATACTGTTTTGTAGGCTGTTTTTAACCGCTCATTACTGCCTGATGATATCATTGCTCTTTTGTCCATGACAGTTAGTGTATGTCGAAAAACTCCCATCTCATGTTCTCCCTCAACTTCAAAATCGTCCTATATCGCTGTTTTACCTTTTTTGTTAAGGGTGTTTGATCTTCTTTGCTTGTTCAATTTGTAAAGACTGTGTCTGTTCTTCTGCAGCGATGTAGGATGATTTTGAAATGACATACCCTAACCGTCTTGAGTCAGAATACACAGAGTTCAGGGAGAGCAGGGCAAGACAAGCGTTTGAGATTAAAAAGTATTTACGTTTTATTTTTTTAATGAAAATAACAAATTGTTTTTCTAGATAAGACCCATCTTCCTTGGCTGGGATCGTTTACAACCACATTTGGGATCATTTGAAGCCGCATTTAAACTGCATTTTGGAAGTTCAAAATCAGGGCACCATATGAGTCCATTATATGGAGAAAAATCCTGAAATGTTTTCCTCAAAAACATATTTTCTTTACGGCTGAAGAAAGAAAGACATGAACATCTTGGATGACAAGGGGGTGAGTACATTATCTGTGAATCTTTGTTTTGGAAGTGGACTTCTCCTTTAAGTCTTGTTAAAGATTTCAATCCCTGCTGCCAAGACGCTCCTGTCGGTCACAGATCATGGAAAGTGAAACTTAAATCTTTCACAGAGGTGGTTGGATTTATTAGTCCATGTTAAAAATATTTACTAAAAGTTTATTTCTTTTCAAATTCTTATTTATAGAATTGTGAAATCGGACACTGAGCACCTCCATATAGCCAAAATGGCATGATCCTCGTTTCATAACACCTCTGCAAAGATTTGATTGTGAGACTGGTAGTTGAATCATGCTCATCCTATCGAATCATTGAATCTTTGATGACTGGGTGTCAAAACAGGCCTTTGATTACCATAGCAGCAAGGACACATTAAAAGATAAGATAAATGACAAGATGGCTAGGAAAATCACAGACAATGTGTTGTTGGGTAGTTGACAAATAAAAATTGGACTGTGCTCTATTGTGTGACATAGCAAAAATGTAGAAAAAAAACTTAACATACAAATACTATGAGAAAAATGTATCTTCATTCTTACAGTTACAAATAGCATGAGAGAATGTTTGCATTTTTTATTTTTTATTTTTTTTTCCCATAGGATACATTGATACATCAACTAAACATTTGCTTCTTTTGGCAAACACATCTCTGATAAGACAGATGTAGAAAGACTGGCTAGACCACAAAATTAATATTACAGATGATGTGTGTTGCCAAAACACATTGCCTGTGACATTCATTTTTGCAGTCTAGCCAGTCTTTCTGCTCGACTTAAAGGCGGGGTTTAGTGTTGCACTGCAGGGCTTTAGTATAAAAGCTTGAGGAACTCCTACTGGGTATTAACTTTATTTTAAAACCTTTACCCTTGTTAGTGACTGGAAACTGGTATGCATCCCTCTATTAGTTTCAAGAGTTAATCACATATTTTAATGGTCTTGTAAAACTTGTAGTAATCAGATTTGATCATTATGATTTCCAGTGACAATGGATTTATGCACCTTTCTTCTGCTAAGTTTGGCTTTGGACCTTTGTCTTACATCACCTATAGTAAGTTGGATAGTTGACAGATTATGTTATATTACATTGGCATTGTTAAAGTGATATACAGCTGTTGATATTCAGGCTAAATATATTTTTCTAAATGTCTGAATATACATGTTTTATGTATCTCATGTTTTATCTCATTTTATCTCATGTTCTCACTTCGATCATATATTTTTGGTAAGTACAGCACAGTCACTGACATTATTCTGTTGTAAAAGAAGTGATTAGTAAATTCTTGATATCTGGTACCCACAAACATGGAAACTTATTAGTACATCAGTCCATATTATTTTGTCTAGACAAAAAATAAATAAAGTTTTAAAAATAAATAAATACTTTTTAGTCTCATCTTTTATTTGCAAGGATATTGCATATTGATCTAGTCGCAGTTGTTTATTGACCTTGTTGTCTCGTCATCATCTCATTTTAGTCATGGGGAAAAAAGCTTGTCAATAAACATTTTTCATCATAGTAAAATAAAAATAAAAATGTTGCACTTTGTATAAGTCAGCTGTATAGTTATTGGAATATGTTTCCAGTGCACAGCATAAAAGATACTGTTTTGTACGCTCATTACTGCCTGATGATATCATTGCTCTTTTGTCATTTTACTTTCAGACTGTTTCACTGAAATTTATTTAATTTATTTATTTTCCCCAAAGGCATAGGAATGGAAGGATATTCCAGACATAAACAAAGGTAAAACTATTACATTATATTATCTCAAGACCTCAAATAAATTTATGTAAGCATGACAGTTTTTCTCATTCGATTTGACACTTTTCTCCAATGTAATGTACTTGTTCTCAAAACAATTAGCACAGTCATCCAAACACAAAGTTATCTTAACCAAACAGTTCAACTTTACTGCAAAATGAAGCACTGCATTTTTTTTTTCTCTAGTAATGTGTTTATTAAAAGTAAATATTAACATCAAATATATGCCGTAGGTGCATTCTCTATTTATTGTAAAACATATTCAGCTGTAGATGCACAAATAAGCTAATAAAAAGACATGTTTATCACAAAGTCACAATGAGTTTCTTCCAAACAAAAATGAATGAATGAATGAATGAATGAATGCACTGCAATCACTAAAACAGTGTACTTTACTAATCATGTCTCTCAATCACATCTGGTCGAAGAATTTCATCTACATCACAAAAAAAAAACTGCTTAAATGTTGAATCCATTCTTGACAAGCTTCCACCTCAACAGAGCCACAGTCCTTTTCCATTGCTTAAAAAAAGAATTCCTTGGTTGTAAGGATTGCGATCATAGACTTTCCATCTCCAAGAGGAGAAGAACTTTTCAGTTGGATTCAAGAAAGGAGAATATGGAGGAGGGAGAACTCTTGCACCAGTGCTGAATGATAAAATTAGACATTGTTCCAGATAACTATGAAATTTCACTCCATTTGCTCCAGACTGACCTGCAGAAAGAGGATTTCATTGATGGAGTTTAGAAAACGTAGGAGTTTTTTTTGTTTTGTTTTTTTTTTTGTTGAGATTAAAGCCACCTTCATCATCCTCCAGGTACTTCTAGATTTAAAAAAAAGAAACACATTGCCGAACACTAAGTTCTCCCACTGTTTCTGACACAGCACTACTGTATACATAGAGATACATTTTTCTAGAGTGTAATAGTATATGGACATATAATCTCCAGGAAATACACATCTTTGTTTTCTACAGTAAAAGTGCAGTAATTGTGTGGCTTTCACATACTGGAATTGCAACGGTTTCACTCTATCAGATTTCCTCTCAAAGGGCACTTTGTATACTTGTTTCATCCAGATGGCATTTCTTCTTAGAACACGATCTATTGTGGAAAAACAGCATTGATGAATATTACACTGCCCTCCAAAAGTTTGGAAACGCCCTAGAAAAGTGGAGTTTTGGACAATATTGTCATGAATCCTTTTTAATTTGTGATCGTTTTCTAGTGATAAGAGACAACACAAACTACCAAAACATATTTTATTACATAAACAGTTTATACATAGAAAAAACATAAATTTTCAATTCATCAAAATATCCAGCATTAGCAGCTATTACAGCTCTGCATAATCTGGGCCTAAATTCATTGTATTCTAAACTTAACTGGCAATCAATTGTCGAAGCTATTAAGGTGTGCTGACCCAAAAATCTTTTAAAAACCTGGGCCAAGTTTAAACCAGTAATCAGGCATCACAGCTGGCAAAGGGGCATGTCTGACTTTGACATGCATGTATTGCCATTATTATGTAATCAAAATGAAAATTATTATTGCTGCTCTTCAACGATAATGTCAAGCTACTTTAATGTATTTGCACCAAAAATAATAAAGATTTATGCTGATATCGTCCAAAACCACACTTTGCCAGGGGTGTTCCCAAACTTTTGGAGGGCAGTGTAGTTCATTGTCCTGTATAATTCTTTGCTGAATTTCTTTGAGGTGGATGGTGTTCTTTTGGACCTTATCAGCAATGGCATGGTCTTATTTGTCCATCAAAATGTTCTTGAACTTCAATTTTGGAAAAAAAAAATGGACAAATAGAAACATTCACAGTAGAAAATAGAACTAGAAATGGAGTCATATAATCAGAATGGTGGAGTTACTTACCGGTTTTCCCTCTGAAATGTGTGGATAATTGAAGCCACTGTGTTTCAGTTTGTATTTGGCTGAACTATTTGGCCAGCTTTTCTGAAGGAGAGACCACGATTTATAACATGGTTGTCGTATGGTGGTCGATGCAGTGGCTAAACAAGCAGTCAACTCCAGAGAAGTCCACGGAAAATTTGATTTATTTACCCGGTGGCAAAAATTCCAAAAGAATGGTGTAACAGCCAAAAGTCCATTGTACATCTATATCCAGACACAAAAAGGAAAAAAAAGAAAAAGTAGCAAAAAGAACTATTCACAATTTCAACTCTATGCATAAATAAATGTACACAGTTAGCTACTAGTCTAACAAACACCCCTCTTACTTCTTTTCCCGCCTAACTTCTCATCAGTCTTTCATAGTTTAATCTCCTCCTTCATTTTCAAACTATCCAATCATAACCCCTCAGCTGTTAATTGCCGTTACACAATTCCGCCTTATTCTCCTCCCCTTTCAGGAAGACACACAATCGGTTTCCAGTTCGTGGCCCCTCCTACTAGGCAGTTTTCAATACTGGCAAGATAAAAAAAACAAACATTAATACACAAACATCATCTGAACAGCATAACGATCACCATGGAATGTGCACCTTCCATGTGAACGTTACTTAAAGAAACCCAGCTTACAATAAAGATTTTATCAAAACCTTTGTTTTAAATCTTTAGTCTAAATATTACACCACATTTCTCCCCTTCACCCCCTCTGGATGCTCTAGATCAGGCAAACGGGATAAATAATCTGCAATTAAATTTTTCTTACCTGGACAGTGCAATTGTAAAGACATATGGCTGCAGAGTCAGACACCAGCGCAGTATCCTCGAATTACTGTTCTGCATTGTTTGCATCCACTTCAGGGCACGATGATCAGTTCGTAAGGTGAATTCACGTCCCAACAAATAATAGCGCAAAGAGTCCACTGCCCATTTAATGGCAAGACCTTCCTTCTCAATTGTTGAGTACTTCCTCTCTCTTTCGAAGAGTTTTCTGCTCAGAAACAGAACGGGTCTTTCCTCATCACCCTTTCCTTGGACCAATACTGCTCCCAACCCAACGTCAGAAGCATCCACCTGTACTATAAATCTCTTGGAGAAGTTAGGACTCTGCAGCACTGGTTCCTGGCATAACAAATCTTTAAGAGAATTAAAGGCTTCTTCGCATTCATTGGTCCAAAAAAAGGGACTTTTCTTGGTTAAGTCGGTCAAAGGTGTAGCCAGTGATGCAAAGTGAGGAATAAATCAGCGATACCAGCCAATTAAGCCAAGAAAAGACCTCACCTGCCTTTTAGTTTGTGGCTGAGCAATGTTCCGAATAGCCTTAAGTTTTTCCACTTGGGGTCTGATCTGTCCATGGCCTAGCAGATACCCCAAATACTTCACCTCTTCCTGTGCCCAAGAACATTTAGTGGTGTTAATAGTGAGCCCAGCTTCCTGCAGCCTCTTCAGAATGTCATCCAGATGCCGTAGATGTTCTTGCCAGGTTCCACTATATATTACCGCATCATCTAAATAGGCAGCTGCATATTGCTCACATCCCGCCAATACCTGATCCATCAATCTTTGGAACGTGGCCGGCGCTCCATGTAATCCAAAGGGAAGAACGGTATACTGATATAAACCAGTAGGTGATCGAAAAGCAGTGTAGGATTTGCAAGAGGGATCAAGTGGCACTTGCCAATAACCTTTACACAGGTCTAAAGTAGTGATATAGGATGCTTTACCTAGTCTCTCAATCAACTCATCGATACGAGGCATTGGATAAGAATCAAAACATGAAACACTGTTTAGCTTTCTGAAATCAGTGCAAAACCCAATTCCTCCATCCTTTTTGGGAACAAGTAATATGGGACTTGACCACTCACTTGTAGACGGTTCTATGATCCCCATTTCCAACATGGTTTCGATCTCCGTCTTTAGTTGTTCAACCATCCTCTCTGGGACTCGATAGGGCTTTTGATGAATAGGGGTACTGTCTTTCAAGATGATATTGTGTATGAGAATTTTGGTGCGACTCGGTCTTTCCTGGAAAAGAGAAGGATAAGACTGAACTACTTCCGTTAATTGCTGCTGCTGCTGGTTATTCAAATGGTGAAAATCCCCTGCATCCTCCTTGGGTGGTCGTACTGGTTCCATCTCAGTTTCGTCCTCCTCCTCCACTACGGCCTTCACCATCATCACTTGGTCTTTAAGACCTTTAAGATCCTTGAGTTCCGTCGTCCTCTCCTTGAATTCCTTCAGGAGATTCACATGCAGGACTTGCTTCGGCTGTTTTCTTTCGGGACACAAAATCTCATAGGTTACTGGGCTCAGTTTTCGAGTAACGATATAAGGACCCTGCCACTTAGTTAACAGTTTACTTGTGCCAGAGGGTAACAGTACAAGAACCTTCTGTCCAGGTTTTAAGTCTGTTTCCCTGGCATGTGTGTCGTACCATACCTTTTGTCTTTGCTGAGCAGCCAGAAGGTTATCTTTGGTCAGAGTCCTAAAGTTCTTCAACTTGTCTCTTATCTGAAGGATATACGAAGCGATACTGCACTGGGCTGGTTTCTCTGCAGTCCATTCCTCTTTGAGCATGTTCAGGGGCCCACGAACTTGCCTGCCAAACAAGAGCTCAAAAGGAGAAAAACCGGTTGAACATTGAGGGACCGCTCCATACGCAAAGAGAAGAAAAGGAAGCCATTTATCCCAATCCCTCCCAGACTCATCCACAAACTTCTTAAGCATATTCTTCAAGGTACCATTAAAACGTTCTACAAGGCCATCAGTTTGAGGATGGAACGGGGTAGTTCTAATTCCCCTAATACCTAGCTGCTTGTATAATAGTTTCATCAGTTTAGCCATGAAGTTTGTTCCCTGATCCGTAATAATTTCAGAGGGCACTCCAACTCTTGAGATCAAATCAATCAAGCATCTCACTATGTGTTTTACTTGAATTGAACGCAAAGGGTACACCTCTGGATACCTAGTAGCATAGTCACAAATCACCAGTGCGAATTGATGCCCCGAACTACTCTTTACCAAAGGGCCTATGATATCCATCCCTATACGATCAAATGGAATTCCAATAATAGGCAGAGGTTGCAGATAACTCCTATCTGACTTGCGAACAGGGGCCACCATTTGACACTCAGCACAAGTTTTAACATACTCTTGAACATCTTGATACATTTTTGGCGAATAAAATCTTTGGCTGATCCGCTCATATGTTTTATGTTGGCCTAAATGTCCTGACCATGGGATAGTGTGACCTAGATGTAGAATAATCTGGTGCAGTGCTTTGGGTACCACCAGTCTAGGGTTTTCGGTATCAGCAAGGTACAAAAGATCATTCTTTAAAATGTACCTATCCCCTCCAAACTTTGGTACTCCCACAGACTTGCCATCTACTTCACACACTTTGTAGACTCTCTGGTACCTTATCTTTCCCCCTATGCTTCTCCTGTCGTCTCTGTCTTTTACTTTTTTTATTTTTACCAGCTTTACCAAACAAATAATCCTCAGCATTAGGAAGGGGCTGTAAACCTTTGGTCTGGGATCGTGTGACTACTGCAAATGATTTAGCTGTTAAATCAACCAATTTCATTAGACAGGGAAAATCTTCCCCGATCACCACATCATATGCTAGTTTTTCGACCACACCCACCCTCATCAGGTATGCCTGTTCATCAATTACAATAGAAACATTCACTGTTGGATAGATTTGTTCATCCCCATGTACACATCCCAAACAGACAGTGTCAGTATAGTTCAGCATTTCATCCTTCAACAAGTCAGTTTTCACTAAAGTTTGTGTACTACCTGTATCAACCAGTGCCTGAGCCGGTTGCCCATTCACAGTTAACGTTATAAGGTGTCTATGTTTCTCTCTAGGGATTACAGGTTCATCAAAGTCCTCAGTCCTGGGAACATAACACATGTTAAAGGGGACAAAGAGAGGCTTTATGCCCCGGTTGTTGACAATAAAAACAGATCAAAGTGACATTAGAATGTTTACTAGACACTCCCACAGTCTTATCAACAGATTCCTCAAGTCCTTGCCCACAGTACCTTTGCTGGTTCGAGGTGATTCTCGATGTGCAGCCAAGTATCTCTCGGCCAACCCTGCAGCTTCCTCTCCGGTCCATGGTTGATGTTCTTTTACCCAGATTCTCACATCTGGGCGCAACACACGCAGATACTGTTCCAGTATAATAGTCTCTCCTAGCTGTTCCTTGCTCCTCATTTCTGGTCGCATCCACCTTTTATACAGGCCTTTGATACGATTATAGGTTTCTCTTACATTCTCTCCAGCTGGTACCATAAAGCTCCTGAAGCGCAGACGGTAGGTTTCCTCCGTCACGTTGTATTTGGCCAACACCGCAGCCTTGATATCATCATAAGAACTGGAACGTTGTTCATCCATGCCTACATAGGCCTCCAGAGCTTTGCCGGTCAACAATGTTACCATTTGGGCGGCCCACTCATTAGCTTGCAATCCCCACGTTCTGGCAATCCGTTCGAACCGCACAAAGAAACTCTCCACATCCTCACCCTCCACAAAACTAGGAATTTGTGGTTCATGATAACGCCTGAAGGATGATACAGATGGTGGAGACATAATTGACACATGTTCTACAGGTTGAGCGTGGGGAGGTTCTGAAACCAAAGTTCTTCCACCTCGTGACTGGGGAAATGGTCTGGGTGCAGGTAAAGGATGGTGAGTTTGGTGACTTATCTGTTCAACTGATTCCCACTCCGTCTGGGGTTTTTGAAAAATAGTAGCTTTTAAATCTTTCAGCTCATCAAACAGTAACTTTTCATTCCTTTGTTGCTGTTTCATAAACAATCTTATTTCCAGTAGAAAATCTTGACTCACCCCAATACTCTCAGCATCATCTCGAGGGGTACTAACTTTACTGGACTTTGGTCTCACCACCGGTTCAGTTTCAAGGTCGTGTTTATCCCTCATATGAGACAAATCTGACACAGCTTCCTCAGGTTCAGGTGCCCCCGCCTGCAACTCCAAATCTCCCGCTTGAGCTTCAACTGTATCTTCCTCCCCATCTGAAAACAGGATCGGATGAGCTCTAGTGATCCTTTGAGGACCTCCCTGTCCTCTAATAGTCATCCTGAAGTTTCCTCTTCTCCTGCCAGTTACTCCACAAAGACTCCATATCCCACTTCTGACACCATTTGTCGTATGGTGGTCGATGCAGTGGCTAAACAAGCAGTCAACTCCAGAGAAGTCCACGGAAAATTTGATTTATTTACCCGGTGGCAAAAATTCCAAAAGAATGGTGTAACAGCCAAAAGTCCATTGTACATCCATATCCAGACACAAAAAGGAAAAAAAAAAAAAGAAAAAGTAGCAAAAAGAACTATTCACAATTTCAACTCTATGCATAAATAAATGTACACAGTTAGCTACTAGTCTAACAAACACCCCTCTTACTTCTTTTCCCGCCTAACTTCTCATCAGTCTTTCATAGTTTAATCTCCTCCTTCATTTTCAAACTATCCAATCATAACCCCTCAGCTGTTAATTGCCGTTACACAATTCCGCCTTATTCTCCTCCCCTTTCAGGAAGACACACAATCGGTTTCCAGTTCGTGGCCCCTCCTACTAGGCAGTTTTCAATACTGGCAAGATAAAAAAAAAAAACAACATTAATACACAAACATCATTTGAACCGCATAACGATCACCATGGAATGTGCACCTTCCATGTGAACGTTACTTAAAGAAACCCAGCTTACAATAAAGATTTTATCAAAACCTTTGTTTGAAATCTTTAGTCTAAATATTACACCACAATGGTCAGGGTGGCTCTGATATCATTTGAAACCCGTCTGTACTCGTCCTCTCCTCTCTCCCCTTCCACCCTGCAGACCCCGTTCTCTTTGTCCACGTCTTCTTACATTTGTTTCTCTTCCCACCATACCATTGCCCTCCAATCTGCCTATCTCTTCTCCCTCAACTCTTCTTGCTCCTTCTCTTCCTACAGTCTCTCCTCCTCTCTCCTCACCTCCTTCTACTTCTTCCACTGTTCTTCTCCTTTTCATTACACCCCTTACTCTACCCACTCACTTTTACACCTCTTCCTGTTCCCCTTCTCATTCTTGGTCTTATTTATTTATTTATTTATTTATTTATGCATTTTTTTCTTTTCTCTTTTTATAATTGTTGTAACTAAGATAAATGTTTAAACAACTAGGAAATCTGCATTTCCTGTATTGTGTGAAGTACTAACTCAGCAGTTATCAATTTGGGGCTAATTGAGAACATACCAAGTGCAGCTAAAAATAAACAACTGAAAGAGCTTTGTTTGTTGTATTTGGAAAAAACTGTATTTGTGTAAAAACAAATAAATAAATAATTTTCTTAATACATTAAAGCTGTGATTGGCTGCATGAACTATTGTAAAAACATTTGAGAATCCCGTGCACAGTGTTTTAAGAAAGTTATGGATATAATTTGTCATTTGTATGAATTGAATGAAAACTTACAATCTGTTTAGGACAATTACAAAGTGTTCAGCTCATTGCGTAAACTGTTTTGAGAACAGTGACCTGATTGTGGATTAATGTGTCAAATCGATTGAGAAAAACTGTTATACATTATTACTTTTTAGCTGTTTGTTTTATTCAAGCATGTTTACTGTGAACTGAACTCTTTTGTGGTATATAGGTTTAAATCTCACAGAAGGAGACATCATGATGGTGAGTTCTGTTTGTTGTGCATTTTACTGTATAAATACAATACTGCATAATTCAGCTGTTTTATAGATATACTTATTCTGCTTCAAAGCCTAATGAAAGGAGCGCCATTCTTGGCGATCAGTGGGATATTCCCATCCCCTATGAGCTGGCTGTGAATCTCAGTAAGAAAACAAGGATTTATCATTTACAACTCAATTAGCTTTTAAATACTTGATTTAACTTTTATACTGTTTTCCATCCTTCATGTATTTCTGATTGTGGTTATAGATTTGAACTATAAAGGAGTTATTCTGAGAGCCTTTGAGCAGTTCAGACTGAAATCATGTATTGACTTCAAGCCCAGAGCAACAGAAAACGTTTACATCTCTGTTAAGAATCGTACAGGGTACAGTATGGTTCTACTCAATATTCCACAATATTAGTAATGCAGTGCCTTGCAAAAGTATTAATACCCCTTGTCTCGTGGGCCAGATTTAAGGATCCCTGCTCTAGTTGAACTCAGTGATCATATATGCAGATGGGAGAAAGCTCAGCACAGCAAAATATAGAAATAACCTTATGAAAACCTAGTCCAGAGCATTCAGAACCTCAGACTGGGCAGAACGTTCACCTTCCAACAGGACAATCACCCTAAGCAACCCTGTCAATGTCCTTGAGTGGCCAGCCACAGCCTGGGCTTGAACCCAATTAAACATTTTTGGAAAAACCTGAAAAATGTCTGCCAGCCCCCATCCAAGCTGACAGAGCTTGAAAGGTGAAGAGGTGAAAAGAAGAATGGCCGATAATTCCCAAATGCTGATGGGTACAGTGTGTTGTGCTTCAATAGGTACAGCATTAAGGGTATGAATATTTATGCAATGTACTTATTTTAGTGTTTCATTTTTTTTAAAAAAAGTGTAAAGTTGTCACAAATCTGGTTTTGCTTTGTTATTATGGTGTATGGAGTGTCGATTGATGTGGGAAAAAGCTATTTAAAGCATTTTAACATAAGGCTGTAACAAAACGTGAACAAAAAAAAAAATAAAATAAAATAAAATAGTAATAATAGTAATAATAAATAAGAAATGTAATAATAAAAATGTTATAATATTGTGCTTTATATGCTCGGTCTAACATGTTGTTTGGGTGAGAAAAACAAAGGAGGCAGAAAGTCCAAGCAAACAGAATATTTAATAAATCCAGAGAAAACAAAGCACATATTTACAATAGAGTGGGGGAGAGATGGGGGCGGGCGCCCTGGAGACTGGTGCAAGGCAGACAGAGGGCGGAGATAAGGAAGGCCTCCAGGCTCAGGCTGGACGGGACCAGCAGAGATGTAGGAGACTCAGGAGGGCTGGACGGTAGAGCTGTAATTGGGCCTTAAAAGTTAGGCCCGACAGTGCCCGAGCCCGACGGAATTCGGCCCGAGCCCGACAAGTACATTTTCATTGACAGCTTTTTAAAAGCCCGAACCCATTTACAGCCCGACATTATTAAAATGTGCGCAAGCACACAGCTCTTTTGTCAAGAATGAGTCATTTATACATGTTTTAACATAATTTATTCATGACTAACTTGGGCTATAGGCCACTTGGAAGTTGGAACAAAGAAATAAAATAAGTCCTCTGTAACATCGTAACATCTCAGCACTCTAAATAAGCTTAGGCATACACTAGGCCAACGCGCCAATAAAAATTAGTCTTTCTTAACAAATTAAATTAAGAAAAATTCTAAATTAAGATGGGTATTTGGCAATAACAAAATTAAGATAAAGGCTCCGCGGGATTTGCTTTGCCACTTCTCTTCACAATCTGTCCTCAACGCGACGGTGAATAGCAGGTGAAATGTAATAAAAGAATAATGCCAACATTAGCCTATATACTCTGTCTACATTATGCATTTAACACTTAATATCAATTAATATTTAGTTATAATTTGAAAAACCTTTACTCACCAAGATTAGACTACATGTTTTTGTGGAGGAAATTTATTCAATCCATGGTAGATGGCTTCAGCGCGGTCCTGCGCTCACTGATGGTGCGTCCAGCAGCATTGAACACCCTTTCACTGCTGCTGCTGCTACTGGCCGGGAGGCATAGTACTGCCCTGGTGAAAAAAACTGCATATGCTGGTAGGTATGTTTTGATGCTGGAATGCTGGTTAGGTAGGTTTTTATGCTGGTTTAAGCTGGTCCTTTGCTAGTTTTTGCTGGTCATGTTGCTGGTCAAGGACCAGCATGAACCAGCAAAGGACCAGCATAAACCAGCAAAGGACCAACTTAAACCAGCATCAAAACATACCTACCAGCATATGCTGGTTTTTTCACCACAGTGATCTGGCTAATTTTTCAAGTTTTATCAATTTTGGCAAAACGTAATCGCCAGAGGCAAGCCTCCGTTTCACCTCCTCAACATCCATTTTCGCATCTTTATCGCGCTAATCGAAACGCATCACATGACCGCTCATTTACCGCCCAAGCCGGAGCGCAAGCCCGTGCCCGGCCCGAGCCCATGTTAAATGATATAAATTAAGCCCGAACCCGTCGGGTCCTGTCGGGTTTGGGCAAAGATCTTCAGCTCGACTGGACGGGACCAGCGGAGACGTAGGAGACTCAGGAGACAACAGAGAGAGCATAGGGGTGAAGAACTCTGGTGGAAGTGCCATATCCAATAGTGCTGGAACAGATTTTGGAGGGCACACTGGAGCGGACTCTGGCCCTTGCAAAACAGCAGGTGGAACGGATGGAGCGGAACCATTGGAGCGGTATGTGGAGGGAGCTGGTTTATTGTGAGCTGGAGTGCGCGCATGCTTCCGGATGGGAGGAGGATTAGAATCCTTAGAAATGAGAAATCTGCTGCAAGTCTATAACAATCATTAGGAGACAGGAATCAGAACAAATCATCATCGCCCAGTCCCAACCGGAAGCATGCATTAAGCATGTGATCACTCCAGCTCACCAGATGGAAAACACTCAGGAACTCCTCCACATGTTGTTTGAGTGAGAAACACGAAGGAGGCAGAAAGTCCAAGCAAACAGAATATTTAATAAATCCAGAGAAAACAACCACATATTTACAACAGAGACAGGACCAAGAAACTACGGAAGGGCAGGGCTAAATACTAACTAAAACGAGGGACTAATGAGGATAATTAACAAGCGACAAGTGATTAGAATAAGAATCAGGAAACACAGGAAAACTAGGTCAGGGGAAAAACACAATAGAAGTGCTCGACTTAATGCAGCGCTGCGCAGTTCGATCAAATTCTGATTTGAAGCAGTGCATGCCGGTTAAAAACTTTGTCCAACTTAAGGCTGCGCTGACGCCTCGTGACTGTCACGTGTGGCATCAAAGCACCACAATAGCGATTAGCCGGCGCAGTTTCTTCTGAGCAGCTGCAGGAGTTCTGATGACCACATGGCTGTTTCACGATTGGCCAGATTATTCTAACATCTTCAAGTCCGATAATACTCACAAATCTTTGTTTTTAGACACATTTACACCCTAACATTAAAAGTGTTTTCACTGTAGTCGCAATGTTATATTGAGTCAGAGTTTTTATAAAACACTGATAAAAGCATATATAACCCCACTTTATTAGTATTTAAATAGTATGTTTATGCTGATCGTTATTCTTGTTCAGATGGCGCTGTATTAAGCAGTATATGAAACGTGTTTCTGTTGCTCATGAAAATGCTTTTTAAAAGTCTGTGTATTTGATAAATATTGCATTTAATTCACTTCATCTGTGATAGTGCATGCAAACACCGCGAGAGCTTCACTAACGAGAGCAGAAAGTGTCTGACTTGACAGCTCCGTTTTTAACTCCGCCTGCGACTGCTCTCACTACTCTCGTTGATCGCCGTCTGTAGCCGTAGATGAAGTCGAACAGGGGCGGATCTAGAAAATTTATTTTACATTAAAATCACAGCCTTCATCTTTAAATTTAAATGTCTGTTAGTGTAGAATTTGCAGTTTGCATCATAAATTCATTAGAGATTCCATTCACATTTGGCCCCCTAATAACAACTGATCAACATCCAGGGCACCAAGACACTATTAAACCCTCAACACTTTCTAAATGTTTCTAAAAGAAGAATTTAATGTAGGCTGAATGATATATAAATCACAAGTTTTAGTGCATCAATTTTAAGAGCATTAAAAGCTTATGAAATTTGCTAGAAAGAACAGCCAAGAAATCAAAGCACTGACATTTAAGATTTCGGAGACTTTTTAACAGAGGTAGGAATGTCTGTATGTGGGCATTACGGAACGTCACCCTGAGCACCCGAGCAATCACAAAGCAACCATCTAGTGCCACTTCAGCAACATCCCAGAACACCCAACTGTCAGTTTGTCTATAACCTGCAAATATTTTACATTTTAAGAAAATGCCTTGTCAAACCAAACATAAGGTTTTTCTTATTTTTCAGGTGTTGGTCATATGTTGGTCGCATATTTCCTGGAGGTCAGACTCTTTCCATTGGAAATGGTTGTGGATTAAAATCCATTGCTGAGCATGAGTTTCTTCATGCACTGGGATTTCGGCACGAGCAGTCAAGATACGACAGAGATGATCATGTGACCATCAACTTTGAAAACATCATTATAGGTTGCCTTATCTTTTTTTTATTATTATTATTTTGTTTGGGGTGGACAGAACACTTGTGCTGTTTGGGGTGCAACAGGGTGGGGGTCATGTGTGTTTTTCCTCCATCATGGCTGTGCTGTCGTGTCACCTCTTCAGTTTCTGTGTTGTCTCCATTGTAACTGATATTTTTGACAAATTATGTAACAAAAAAATCTATTTTTTAGTCTATAGGTGATTTTTGGGGGTGGAGGGAAAGAGTGTGTGCAAGCGTAATCGTTCTGCATTGTGAAGTGTGGAAGGTTGCCCCTTTTTTATTGTGTATGTTGTAGTCTGCATTGTGGTGAATTTGTTAATTTTATTTGACAAATTAATAAGTAAAGGTTTCGATTTTACTGTTTTCCCATTCATTTCAGTGTGGGTCACCCCAAACATCCATATCAATTCAGTTTAATTTTTTTTTCTTTTTTTTTTTTTTGTAGTGCTACCAAGTGCTGACAACTGTACCATTTAGATAAAAGGGAACTCTTTTTCAGCAAACCTCATTTGGGGTCCAAAAATACCCCAAACAGTGCATAAGGGTTAAATAATTTAAAATAATGAGTTGATTAATTTGCTTTGTTGATCCTGATGCCATTCAAATAAAGAGCACATACAATTAATAAGCCATCCATAACTTCAATAGTCTTTATTTTCAGGACATGAGAGCAATTTCAATAAATACAATGAGAGCGAGTCCACCACCCAAGGCACCCCCTATGACTACTACTCTGTGATGCATTATGGTAAAAATGCCTTCAGCAATAGAAAAGGAATTACAATTATTACCAAGCATCCTGAGTTCCAAGATGTGATTGGTCAGCACCTGGACATGAGCGAATATGATGTAATTGAGCTCAACAAACTCTATAAATGCAGTGAGTATTTCCCACAATGCTCTTTAGTTTTAATGTGTTCTGTAACATTACTGTGAACTTGTGGTTATTAAATATGATTTAAATAGGATTTATTACTGTTATACTGTTTTTTTTTTAAATTGCTTATTCACGATTTTTGAAACTACAGCTCCTTTTCTCTAAATTTGACACACAAAACCACAAAACATGCACACAACATGGCATGATGTATCTCTTGCAAAAGCAATCACTTTTTCAAAACTCTTTTAATACAGTTTTTCCCAGGTGCTTTGCTGCATTTCTCGAATGATCGTTAATATCTGCAAAGAAGTATGTGCATTTCTCAAAACAATACAAACAGCTCAACTCAATGGATTACCTGCAAAAGCCTGTAATTGTTGATGTTGATTGAAAGAGGCTGGATAGGATTCACAGTTACACTTTTATTATTGGCCTGACAAAAAAAAAAAAAAAAAAAAAAAAAAAAAAAAACTACAATGTCATTGTGATAAAAAAAAAAAGATAAAGAAATATTACTGATAGCACATGTATATCACTGAGATGCCTATTTGACATCTGCATTTTCATCTGCAAGACTCATCTGCAGTACATCTATAGGACGTTTCCTATCAGGTGTCAAATAGACATTTATTAGATGTCTTTACTGTAAGATGTTTATGATTTAGAGTGTATGTAAAACTGACATCTTACAGACGTCTGTCACAGCAGATGCTTTCCAGATAAAGCGATCTTTAACAGATATCTTGCAGACATATGTGTGCTATCTGGGATGGACACAAAAGCAAAAATACACAATTAGAAAGGCAAACACAAGAATCACCCCTTAGGCTGAACTTTGCTTTTGCATGCAGCACTGCATGAGGAATTTCAGAGTTTATTATTGGTTGATCCATGTTCTCTTAATAGTGAAAGTCAAGATTCGCCTGCACAATGCATGGCAAATTTACAAAAAGACTAATAGAAATGTGTAGAAAATATACTTGACAGTTTATGACACCTAGATCAGCCATTTTGCATTTAATGATGTTTTGAGGGGTAAGACTATTGCACAGAGATTTGTATAATACATTTTGAGCAACATGACATTAGCAACTGATAATGTAGGAAAATGCTGACAAATGCACATAATCAATTGCATGAATGTACCAAAGCAACCACAACTTGTTCAAAAGAATAAGAAACTGCTATTATGATGTGCACAAGTGACTAGATGATGTGGCGGCTGAATGTCTCGGTTACATCTGTAACCCTCGTTCCCTGAAGGAGGGAATGGAGATGTTACGTCATAACGTATTTGGGGTCTCCCTTGGGAGGCCAGTCACCTCTGAGTTAACTGGAAAGGGCCAATGAAAATTGGCGAGTGGATTTCGCTTGCCAAGCCACTCCCCTGTACATACCGGTATATAAGATGGCGGCGTGCATCCACTCATTCAGATTTAAGCTGGGGAGCTGAGCCGAAACCGAGCGCCCCAGCACAGTCCAGGATTGTGGCAAGAGGACGTAACGTCTCCCTTCCCTCCTTCAGGGAACGAGGGTTACGGATGTAACCGCAACGTTCCCCTTCAGTCATTCTCTACGACGTTATGTCATAACTGACGTATATGGGGTCTCCTCTGTTTCTCAATCACTGCGTTACGTGATTAAGAAACAAATGCTAACAGGCAAGCGTGTCAGGACAGATGGATCTTAACATGTAACCTTCCCAACGCCCTGTAAGCCAGATAATGGGTCCACCAGGGGTGCCAGGTATCTGAAGCAACCGTTGGGGGGGCGGAGCACGATGACAAGGATGAAGTCACGTGGAGAAGACTGGAAAACATGGTAGGGGAACATGGACTGAGACATGATGCCACGACCGGGAGGGGTGAAGGAAGCCCCTACCAGACACAGTCCAGAAAACTCTGTCCTAATCCGAATTGTGGGGGCAAGGAGGACCCAGAGTTCACCTAGGGGAACAACTGGGAAGAAGCGCACGGGTCCAATAGGAATGGCGCAGCAAACCGACACAGAGCCGTCCTCCCGCAAATTACCTGATGTTACCTTAACACATGGGAGGAGACGGGCTCTACGCGGAGATTATAAAATCTTGCGAAGGTGTTTGGTGTCGCCCAGCCCGCAGCTCTGCAGATGTCTGCCAGAGAGGCGCCGTGCGCCCAGAAGGAGACGACACACCGAGTGGAGTGGGCTCGAACTCCCAGGGGGCACGGCTCACCCTGGCACTGGTAAGCCAGGGTGATGGCATCAACCACCCAATGAGCCGACCTCTGCTTGGAGACAGCATTCCCCTTCTGCTGGCCTCCAAAGCAAACAAAGAGCTGCTCGGAGCATCTGAAGCTCTGGGTGCGGTCCAAGTAAGTGCGCAAGGCACGAACGGAACACAACAACGCCAAGGCTGGGTCTGCCTCCTCCAGGGGCAGAGCTTGCAGGTTCACCACCTGATCTCTAAAGGGAGTGGTGGGAACCTTGGGCACATAACCAAGCCGGGGTCTCAAGGTCACGTGAGAATCAGCCGGACCGAACTCAAGGCACGACTCGCTGACAGAGAAGGCGTGCAGGTCGCCCACCCTCTTGATGGAAGTGAGCGCGATCAGGAGCACAGTCTTTAGTGACAGATATTTTAGCTCAACTGATGCAAGCGGCTCAAAAGGGACCCTCCGAAAGCCTAAGAGCACAACTGAGAGGTCCCAAGAGGGGATGAGGTGTGGACGAATTTTAGCTGGACCACCTGGGGGTGGAATCGCCATTCTCCAGGACGAGTGAGCTGCCGTGAGAGCGCATCGGCTGCACAATTGCATACGGCACCGCAGCCTGTCTTGGAGGCATCCGTGTTCACAACCACATGCCTCGACACCTGACCCAGGGGCACACCTGCCCGTAGGAACGCAGGGTCTGACCAAGGGCTGAAAAGGCGGTGACATTCCGGGGTAACGCTGACCCGGAACGTGCTGCGGTGCCATGCCCATCTCGGGATCCGGCTGTAAAGCCAGTGCTGGAGCGGTCTTATATGAAGCAGTCTGAGCGGCGTAACTGCGGCTGCCATATGCCCCAGAAGCCTCTGAAAAAGTTTGAGAGGGACTGCTGTCTTGTGTCTGAATAGGTTCAGGCAACTCAGCACCGACTGGACACACTCGTTCGTGAGACGTGCCGACATGTCGACCGAATCCAACTCCATACCAAGAAAAGAGATACTCTGCACAGGGGAGAGTTTGCTCTTTTCCCAGTTGACCTGAAGCCCCAGATGGCTGAGGTGCCGAAGCACCAGGTCCCTGTGTCCGCACAACAGAGGAGGGGCAGATGTTGAAGTTCCCCATCGAGCAATCTTCTCCATCCCCGGGTAGCCTGCTTCCAGGAAGCCCCATTTTCTATTATTTCCACAAGGCAACCCAGATGGCAGACTGCCACCCCTTAGGAGTGGTCAGCTCAACGCCCCCCCGAAGGGGAGCGGAACAAGTCCCGTTGGGACCACTGGGGCGGATCTTCGGCGAAGGCAGACGAAAAACGCGGCCCTACCATGGGTATTCTATCTGCGTGTGAACTGCCCAGGACCGCTGGGCAAAGTCCTGAACAGTGTCGCCAAAGAGGCTGGCCTGAAAGATGAAACACCAAGAAAGCGAACTTTGTCAATGTTGTACATCTCACCAGGTTCAGCCAGAATTTTTTTTTTTTTTAGGCCACCAAGATGGACATCACCTGACCGAGAGACTGCACCGAGACCTACGATCACCGTATGCAGTTCCTGCCTCAACCTCAAGTCAGAACTATCCTCGTGCACGTCAAAATCATGGCCTATATAATGCAGGAGAGCCATGGCATGCAGAGCGGAGGTGGCATGGCTTGCAGCGCTGTGAGCCCTGCTTTACAGCCAAGGCTGGCAGCGCTTACAAGCTAGGAGGGAAACACGGACAGCCCACCAGGTGGCAGCGTTGTGCACCGCAACCGCACACTCCACCAGAGGGTGTCAACATGCTCCAGGCCACCCCCATGCGGGGAGAATGCGGGGAAAGAGCTGAACACGTAGTTAAGCTCTTCCTGAACCTCCGGGAAGAAAGGTACCAGGGAGGGCGCAGCCAGAGCCACGTCCGTCGCTGAAAACCAATCGTCAGACCGCGAACGGCCAGGGAAGGCGGAAACCCAACCTCCGACCTGATCGTCGCGGCCACCCGGAAGAACACGGCCGTGAACTTAGCCTAAGACACCAGCCGCGCAGCCACCACAACGGGCGGCCGCTCGGCAAAATCCTCGGCGTCAGAAGACAAACCGCTCCGCTGATGCGGCGATAGACATCTTAATGTCCTCTTGAGCACTAAACGAGACGCAGGGCTCGTGGTAAGACGAACCAGCATCGGCATTCAGAAACTCGACGGTAATACGCTAAGAGAAGCCGGACCTCCGTGGGGGCTAACCTGACGGAGCAACCCAGACTGTAATCCTCAGGTCTCCTAGCCAATGCAGCCTCGGGAGTCAGTGACCCGCGAAACCAGAAAGGGTAGAGCGCAAAGGTAGCCTACATAACAAATGTAAGTTATGATCAAGCGTAATAATGGGTCTGCCCACGAGCGCGGGCATAACCCATCCACAAATGCCATCTCAACGTGCATTGTTTACATCCCAGACCTATGAGACAGCGATTGTGTCCGTCATGAGGAAGTAAGTAAACTATCGCTCCCTAAAAGCACACGATCGGAGATGCGTCTTGAAAAAGACACTCTCAACGACCGTGTTTCGTTGGAAAATTGCTCTTTTATTGTTGGTTTGCCCAAGGAAGGACCGCGGCACAAGCATGCACTCAAGAGGGGTTCTTCGCTGTAATACAAAGTTACCAGTGCAGAGATACAGCCGGCTACGCAGCATTGAGAGAATCCAATGATGAGTTTCCAGTCAGCTTACAGGTGAAGCTCTGAAGCAGAAATCTGAATGAGTGGATGCACGCTGCCATCTTATATACCGGTATGTACGGGGGAGTGGCTTGGCATGCAAAATCCACTCGCCAATTTTCATTGGCCCTTTCCAGTTAACTCAGAGGTGACTGGCCTCCCAAGGGAGGCCCCAAATACGTCAGTTATGACGTAACGTCATAGAGAACGACTGAAGGGGAACAAGTAGTTTTAAGAATTTCGTTTCTGATCTGAGAAATCCACCAAAGCAGCTGAGAAAAACAAAACAAATATATATATATATTTTTGGAGTTTGAATTTGTTACTAGTGCTTTGAATACTGCTGTTCTTTATAGAGCTTTATAGAAATAAAGTTGACCGTACTCAGTATACATTACAAACTATTTTAGTATGTAAGCAATCTTTGTATGAATGAACGCTGGCTAGCCATTTTTGTTTGTTTGTTTGTTTTTTTCATGTCAGAGCCCTGTTAGTTTATTTTGCAATAGTGATCAACTGACTTTACATTACCTCTTACATACTGTATATGAAAAAGTAAGGACAAATGTAGTGCACAGAGACATGACAAACTGAATTTGATTATGTTTGTTTACATTACAGATTCTTTCATCTCTTTCCTTGATCACTGCAGCTTTGATGATGAGTCTCTGTGTGAGATGAGCGTCTGCTCTGCTGCTGCTGGTTATGGCTGGCAGAGAGTGAAGTCAGTGAGTGGCATCAATGTGACTGACCACACATACTTGGGCAAAGAACAAAATGGTGAGATCTGTTACAGTCAGTGAATGTGACATTTCTGCTTTGATAAACTTTATGGTTTAAAGAATGATGGATTAATTAGATGTTGATTGCCCAAAGAATAAATGCTGCATTTCCATCTGCTTTCATTACTGCAGGGACGTCTTTTTTTATGCACTTCAGCACTGAGGGCGGAAACGAGGGTGATGCAGCCAGACTGGAGAGCAAAACGATGACCCCTAAAAGAGACTGCAAAGTCCAGTGCCTGCAGTTCTACTACTATCACAGTGGTAATGAGTCTGACCAGCTCAATATCTGGATCCGAGAGTATCAGAATGATACAGACAGCAGAGGAACTCTCAGTTGTATGGATCAGATCACAGGTCTGTCTCTTCATATTACAGAACAGTTTATCAAGATGTTCTATAGATTTTCAATGTTACTGACCATTTAATTTCTTGCAGGACTCCCTGGTAATTACTGGAAGCTGCATCATGTGCCACTTAATGCAAATAAAACTTTTCAAGTTGTATTCGAAGCCCGTAAAGGAGCTGGAAACTCCAGTAGAGGATTTTCACTGGATGATATCAATATTTCAGAGACTGAGTGTCCCCACACATGGCAGATCAGGGACTTTGAGAAGGTTTTGAACAATACTGGGTCATACTCTTCGACGTACAGTCCATTGTATTACTCCAGTGATGGTTATCGCTTTCAGGCTAGTTTAAGTGTGTATCAGAATAACTTTTCTATATCAGTTCGTCCTGTGTCTGGTGCATATGATGACCAGTTGCAGTGGCCTTGTCCATGGAGACAAATAACCTTGGAGATGCTTGACCAGAATCCACACATACAGAAGCGCATGTCATCTGAGCAAAGCTTAACCACTGACCCTGCTTTGTCTTCTTCCAGTGAGCTCTGATGCAGTCTTATACTTTTTTTAGATTCTTTTCATGTATTCATGTATATAAAATCAAAGTCTTTTAAAAGCTTTTTTTTTTTTTTTTTTTTTTTCAAATAGGCTACTGGGACAATCCTCGAAATGGTGGAAATCAAGTCATTATCGGCAATGAGTCTGTATTTGTGGGTACTTGGGTTAATACATATTACATAAACAACTATGATCTGACTAGAAGAGAGTTTATCAAGGGTGGTGACATCATGTTTCTATTCAGCATGCAAGGTAGGTTTTTGTTAAGTAACATCAGAGAACAAGACTAACTTATGTATTAAGTTCTACAAAGAGTAAGTTCTGTATTAAGAGCAAACTAGGCATAAATAAGTTTCAGTTGTACAGCTATGATATGTTTCCATTGTGTCTCACTTTCTGAGAACCAATTTACATAAAATGTGTTCACCAATCCAGATATCTCAGGGCTACTTCAAAAGGGTTCTCTACCCTGCCCTAAAGCAGCAGTGAAGAACTTCAGTGGTACTCTGGATGTGACTGCCCAGCAGGGACCATGTGTTCCAAGGTGAATGTCCTTTTAACCTCTGTTGAACCATTATTCAAAATACCCAAAACTAAAATATACATATTTTGAGATGAAACAAATCTTTAAAAATAAACACTGCATTTAAGAAATAGCGTACACTCTTAAAAATAAAGGTGCTTCACGATGCCATAGAAGAACCTTTTTGTCTAAATTGTTTCATAAAGAACCTTTAACATCTAAGGAACCTTTCTGTTTCACAAAAGGTTCTTTGTGGCAAAAGAAGGTTCTTTAAATTATAAAAGGTAAGAAAAAGATGGTTCTTTATAGAACCTTTGACTGAATGGTCTTTGTGGAACCAAAAATGGTTCTTCTATGGCATCACTGTGAAGAACCTTTTGTAACACTTTACAATACGCGTGCACAAATATGCATTAATTCATGCTTAACTAATGTAGAAATAATTATTAATTAATTATAGTTAATATATAATTCATGAAGAACTAAACCATTTATTAATAATTACTTCATCAGCAACGAATGAACATACTATATGATTTATAGATTAAGTAATAAATCCATTGTTATTAGTTAAATGTGTTATAATGTATTAATTCCCTAATAACTAATTTTATGAACTAATAGTGTAAATTCATGTGTTAATTACCACAATGGGTTGAAGCCACGCATTTCATCTTCCAGTTGTCTGCTTTAATTAATCATTAGCTAATGACTGGCAAAGATATCATTATGTTATGACTTTACTTGTTAAGGCACAGAACTATTAACTAATTGTTAAGTAATATGTCATTGTGGTTATGGATTTAGAATTAGTTAGTCATGTGTCTCAACAAGTAAAGTCATAACATAATGATATTTTTGCCAATCAATAGCTAATGATTAATTAAAGCAGACAACTGGAAGTTGAAAATGCACTACTCCAGGACCCACTAAGTAAGACACAGTCTCATAGTCCCAGTTTTTCAAACAGCTTCTTTATTGTATCACTGTAATATGTGACAAAAAATAAAAAGCTGTCCAATCCTGTGAATATAGTCACAGGAAAAGTGTGCTGTTAGACACAACACACCCGAGAGTATATTTACATTACAACACAACTTTTTAAATAGGTACTGTATCTCATATTGGACACCTTTCACTGATACATTATTTTAAACAAATTCCTAAAGTGGCATCCCTCTGCTGGCACACACAGTCCTGACAGGTTTATGAATTGGTTTTACAACAACTGAGTATATCCTCAAATGTTTACAAATGTCTCTGACAGATTCAGAGAGTTGAATTAGTGAAGGATTTGTGTCTTTTGAACTTTTCGAACAGTTACTCATGAGCCTTTTTGTATTATTCATCAGCAGGGCTGCCTCAAAAAAGACATTTGTTTGTGAATCAGACCACACTGGTTGCACATATGATTCACAGAACTGGTTCTTGAGAGTAATTTGTTTCTGAAAATGATTTACTGCATGCACATTACAAAATGCACATTATCAAAATATTTGCATGAAATTAATTATCTTTTCTACTACATCAATAATGTTTATCTTACCATATGTGCTTCTTTTTCTTTAGAGAGTATGTGGGCACTTCTTGCAATTCCAGTGCCAGGGCAGCTTCCTCTCTGATCATCTTGGTTGTTTGCTTTCTTTTGCTAATGAGTTCATTGTGAGGAATCACTATTATTAACCCTATGTCTGACTACACAAGAGTTCAGAACTGCAGAACTGAGAAAGAAATGCATCTTCAGCTTTCTAGTATATGACCGTTAAATGTGTATTGCTAATAAATTGTCTATATTCATGTATCAACAATCAATATTAAATTTTAGTGATGTTTACCAGTTTATTGACAGTCTCTTTCATAATGCATGATTACACATTCTTTGTAGAGGTTAAGGTGAGTTTTTGTCATATCTGATTTTTTTCCCCATCTGATTAATCACTGCATAGATAATTTTGGAAATTTTTTAAAATACTTTTACTCTAAAATACTTTTACTTTTTTATTGCTCATTTGTTCAATAAATAAATAAATAAATAAATAAATGTAAATATAACAACTTATTTTATGAAAAGGAGCATACAAACTCAGGTTTGGACTGTAAAAGCAAGATTTTGGTGGCATCTGTTGGCACATGAGAGAGCTGCCACTGTGAACAAAAAAACATACATTTGTTATAGATGTCTAAAAGAAGTGATGAGAAATTTCAGATAAATTGCATCATAGCAAGCACCATTTGAGAAGCTTAAAAAATAACACGTTGCACTAACTGCGGTTTTCTGTCAGGCTGTGATCAATTTGTTTTTGTTTTTTACATAAAGAAATATGTAATTTGTTGTTGTTGTTTTTTTTTTTGAGGTAATGAAATAGGGTAGAAGTAGAATAATAACTGCTATAATTAATGGGTCAAGTGTTGATGGGAGAAGATGCGTTTTTAGCCGTTTCTTGAAAGTTAATCAATCAATTAATCAATAAACAGACTGTAAAATGCATTTCTCTGCTTTATCGAACTATTCTAATAACAATTAAAGCTGCAAGCAGTCATTTTGTACACTGCATGTTAAAGTTAGTGTAAAACAAGCCATTTCCTGTTGCCAGCAGGTGGCACTATTATTATAACTGAATATTGGCTTTTAGATGTGTTTAGGCCAAGATTCTTATGAAATGAGTGAAGTTTTGGGCAGATCCACGTTGTATGGCTGAGTTATAACAACTTCCTTTTACATGGTGAAACATCAAAATATGATAGGCTGCCAAAGACATGCCCTTTACCAAAAACTCAAGATCTTTGCAATTTAACATTGCAAAGCCCTTTCGATAAGACCAGGGGTCACCAAAATTAGTCCTGGAGGCCTGGTGTCTTGCAGGGTTTAGCTCCAACCCTAATCAAACTCACCTGGACTAGTAAATCAATGTTTTACAGCTTAAAACATGGTGCTTCATGTTACCAGCAGGTGGCACTATGACTATACTGAATATGGGAATGGGCATATGTTCAGGATAGGACTCTTATCAAGCCTGAAGTTCAGAGCAGATCAGATATTGTATGACTAAGTTACAACAACTCAAATTGCGGCATCTAAAAATGGCAAAAACAACACATAATTTGTTGATAAAATTTAAAACAACTGACTCCCAGTTGAGTTTTAGATTTTGCTCCAAAATACTTTTTTTTTGTAGGTTTTGGTGTGTTTCATGTGTCTACCGGATTTTGCACATAAATGTGAAACATAGCTCGAGGGACACTTTGTATAAGTGTATAGGTGGCACTATGGAGCCATTTTACCAATGCTGTTAGAAGAGATGTGTGTGTGTGTGTGTGTGTGTGTGTGTGTTTGTGTGTTTTCACACTCTGATGTAAACATGCCCAATATGCATAAGCAGCATGGCTGATCTAATGAAGGAAATGCTTCATTCCCTGTGTTTTCATTCCTCTTGTAGCACGCACGAGTGACAATTCTCTGTCAACCAATCAACATTCTGCAGTGAGTCTAGCTTTAACCATTAGGTACCGAACTACTGTGCTAGGTACCCCAATGGAAGGGTCCCAAAAGTTTGATTAATAACAGCCAGTTTGGAGGTTTCTGGGACATACCCTAATGACAATGACAAATTAATAACATTCAGAAGAGGATCTATGATGAAAGCACCTATTTTAGTAGCTTAGATCACTAAGGGTACTTCTGAAATTAGTGGGAGCGCTTAAGCCTTCATGTACATCTATTTTGACCTATCATATTTTTTTTCCAGTCCATTGTTATGACTAGGTCTATGTCAGTCATTGTGATTTCAAGAGGGAATCCCCATTTATGTGCAGACGTAGCATGTACGCCACACTGGTCCTTTTAACAGCATGAAAAAATTTCTATTCAAACTCTGAAGGGATTATATATAGAAAGCATGCAAAGAGCGCTCCCTTATCTCGTTCCCCGCCAGAGTTTTTGAAAAAAAGTTGCAAGCCACCACTGGCATTTTTGATCATTTTCCAAAAAATTGCATGCCCCCCAGAATATTTTGTTGAATGAATATCTGAACATGAAATTAAATTTAATTAAATTAAAAAAAAAAAAAAAAAAAAAACATCTTAATTAAAATTATTGCTTAATTAATATTGCTTTATTCTAGCTTCAAGCTATTTTAATCAACAATTGATTGTAGGTACATTTAACTTAAAAACAACATTTTGAGCAAAAAGCTTGGAAAATCACATATTTATTAAAGACTACTCATATTCAGGACAATGATCAAAGCATAGATTCAGTAGACCGCTTCCATCAACACACCCAAAGCTTCACAGATCAAAATTTCACTCATTAACATTAGGTAGTTTTCATTTGTATGGTGTTTATTGTTGGTAATTGCATTATTTTTCAAATGCATCAGCTTACATATGAGTTTCTTAGCTTTCCTCACCTGTGTTTTTGATTGGGACATTCTGGACTCATTCAGAAGATGCAATACTTATACAATAAATCACTTCACAAATTCACGAATTAAAGTCATCGATGATGATGATAACGAAGGCAAAAATAAAAATAAAGTAACCGCACTATGGTCGGTTACAAATTAATAAACTGAAATGAGTTACAGCTTCTCATAGATTATCGCGATCTCAGAAAATTCCATTATAAAGAAGGAATCTCTCTACACTGCACAATTAATCTCTTATTTACATTGCGTTAACAATTTGTTATAATGAGAGGATTTGAAAGCTTGAACTCGTTTTGAGTGGCATTTTGACCAATGAGTGAATTCTGACTGAAAACAAACTGAAACACCTCTGATTGGCCATTGTGTCCCAGAAATGAACAGATATGTCTGTGATCGGCTACAATGTTCAACGCTGCAAAAACACATTGTAAATAGAAACCTTTGATGCTGTCCAGATGGGAAACACTGAAAGACAGATACACAATGGAATCGGCTTCCTTCCTCCCTGAAACTTGAGCTTGGGTTACATACATATATACTTGTTTCTTGAATCATCCTGACGACCCACCAAAGGAACGCAACCCAGGGTTTGAAAACCACTGCACTAAAATTCTGCAACGATATACTTTCATGGTGTGTAGATACATTTACAATGGTCAGACTCTTGATTTTCTCAAATTAAACTTGGCAAACAAAGATTATACTGATAAATGAATTTCATTCTCCCATTATAGTAAAACCTGTTTGTATTGCACAATAAATAACTTATGTCCATGTTGATTAAAATGGGAGGTTTGATCACTTAGGGCCTGTTTACACCTGATCACTTCAAGCATTTTCTCTAATGGGATGGCTATCTAATTTTTTTAAATGGTTTAATTTACACCTGGCCACATAAATGTGTCTCTGCAAAATGTACGTAAGTCTGATCTTCAAATCCCATGCTATATGCCGATTTAATGGAGTTAACATCAACTAAAGCAACAGATATTAGCTGATTCATCATCAGCTAATTTTAAGATCAAAGACCACAACAGGAGAGAGCACGGCATCATTTTAATGAAGATCACTGTGTGTTGAGTGTCTGCGACATACTTTCAGTTTCATTTGAGACATTTTGCATGTCGGCTTTCTGAAGAGATACTCAGCTACTCATCTGTGGCGAATCTGGCAAAGTGTATTATATCCGACTATACATATCATATAACCTACAACATGCTTTCACACATTTATTTTTTTAACATATTTGGAGGAGTGAAATTTACATATGTGGTTTCAACAACCAGATGCATTTACACTTGTCAGAGTTTCATCTGGAATGCTTCCCAGACCATCTTCTAAAGTGGTTTGAGTGATTGGATTTCAATCCATCTTGAAAATGTTTCAGATGGCATTTACACCTGGTTTATCATGATCAGATAGCTATCCAGTCAGAGAAAACGCATGAAGTGACCAAGTGACCAGTGTGTATTGAGTGTTACAATATCTACATTGTAGTCAATATCTAGTGAACTTAAAACAATTCCAAATTGCTAATTTTCAGTGAAACACAACACACATGAGAGTATGATGCTGTGTGTCTCTGTATGTTCAGTCTGTGTTGATTGTGTGACTGTGACTGTGGCTCCTTCACCATCAGCTGATCCTGAGGAAACTGGACTGACGTCTAAATACTGAGAGTCCTACAATAAAACACACACCCAGTCACATATGAGTAAGAGACATTACGGCTGTCATAGCACATCAGCAGATCCATTTCAGAAAAACACAGTACATTCATATTACAGCCAAAGATATCAATAAAAAAAAAAACTGATCATAGATTAATAAATGATCAACAACTTTATCACTTACACACAGAGACACCGGAAAAGACGAAAATATGTATATATTCATAGATCAATCACATCAGAGTTAAACTCTTCAGTCTACAGTCTAGTGTAAAGATATTTTGTATTATTGTTTTACTTTCTCTAACTACACACATGAGGCCAGTTGCTAAACTTAAAAAAATGTAAGTATAAAATATATTTAAAGTATTTAAAAATACACTCACAATAGTCTAATGTCTCCAGTTTAACATGTGGATCATCCTTCAGATCAGAGAGTAACTTCACTCCTGATTCTCCTAGTTTATTCCCAGTCAGATTCAGTTCTTTCAGGTGTAAGGGGTTTGATCTCAGAGCTGAAGCCAGAGCAGCACAACCTTCTTCTGTGACGCCACAATAACTCAACCTGTAGAGAACAATGACAATTACAGTGACACAGTCTAGTTTTATACTGACTCTGGTCTCACCAGAAGAGGAGATAAAATGACAAGCTTTGCCACATACTGAGAGAATGCTGATAGAATGAGATTTATGCATGTTGATGCTCAGTGGTGCTGTTTGAAACTGTCATGTGCTTTAGGACTGAACAGACACACAAGGATGAATGTGGAAATTATAAATAAAAGGTGGAAACTATTCTACGCAACTAATCGAAGCCGGATGTGACTACACACGGACTGTTCCATATGTTGACAGAATTTCATCTGAAACAGGAAGACAGGGGTGGGACATATCGAGCAGACCTGCCCCATATTTTAAATACCCAAAAGAGTACTTTATATCACCACTTACGTCAGAGCTGTTAGCACTCAGTAAAGCCATATTTGACAGCTTATGACAGCCACAGTCTGAACGATTACCCCTCCAGGTACAATATTAAACTGTTACTAAAGCAAAACAGTGACAATGACAAGAAGGCAACAGTATGCAAGTGCTGTGACAATTAGTCTAGCACAGTGTGCATAGATTTCTTTTTTTTTTTAATTAAATAAAGTAGTTTTAAAGTGTAGAGATTAGTGAATGAGTGAACAAGTGAGTGAATTCAGACACACATTTGTCATTTGCACCTCTAATAAACACCTACAGGAGGACATTTGGTTCAAAGAAGCCATGTGTTCCCCTTTACGTATCATTTATTAACTCTTGTGATCAAACACACCGTTGTGTCATGTTTGGTCATCTCGCATCTTATAAACTGAAGAGAAATGTGATGAACTCAACAGAGATATTCAAAGTCGTAATCTACAATGTAAGAATTATTGTCTACACATTGAAAGCATGTTAATAGGCTTATTTTTTATCTTAATAATCTTTTTATTGTTGTTGTTTATCCTTATAAACAACTTTCTTGTTTAAAAGGTTTTGAAGATATTTCCTTTTATCAAAAAATAAAAGGGACAAAAAAGAGAGGAGCAAGTAAAGAAGTATTGCTCAAAGTACCAGAAGCACCTGAAGCTGAATGGAGGTGAATGAAATGAACGTCATCTTCAGACATCACTTTTTTGACCTGAGATTTACAGAACATTTATTTTACAAGCTAATCTTAGTTTTAGAATTTACATTAAACGACACATCTTACTGAGGACGAAGACATGTCCCTGCTGGAAAAAAACAACAACACAATATGGTTTTAGCGGTTATAATGGGACTTATTGGTTTTAATTGAAACTGTGATGGTTTTCTAATGGTAATTGATCACCTTCTGTTGGGGGCTTGTTAAAACCACTAAATCTTAATGAAAAATCTCCCAAAACACACTACAGAAAACCATTTTTAATTGTTTCAGTGGTTAAAAGTTGATGGTTTGTAAGGGTTGCAACGTTGCAATTGTACTTGTAGTGGAAACCATTAGAATGTCTGTGATGGTTTCTATAGTTGTTTTGGGAAGCCAATGTTGTTGTTTTTTTTTCAGCAGAGCTGACTATCACAAATGATATTACCTCAGTATCTCCAGTTTACACTGAGAATCCTCCAGTACAGCAGAGAGCAGCATGACTCCAGAATCTTCTAGCTTATTCCAAGACAGATTCAGTTCTGTCAGTTGTGAGGGGTTTGATCTCAAAGCTGAAGCCAAAGCAGCGCAACCTTCATCTGTGACACCACAATAACTCAGCCTGCAGAGAACAACACACTCTTCACTCTCTCAGATCAAATTAGCTGTGAATTCATTATTGAAGAGAAAGTATAAATTTAAATCACAAATCAAGACATCTGTCTTGTACTGAAAGGATTTAGATTTCAATTAAAGCAATGACTACTATCATGACTTGCTAAATTTATCACTAAAAAAACCCTACATGAGAGGTCTTTGTGAGATCCAAAGCCAGGGCAAAAAGGCAGAGCAAGCACAAGGTAATTCAGAATATAACACTCGTGATACAGAAACAAATACAATGCAGTAAAAAACACAGAGAACATGGTATATATAGGGTCAGATAAATACTTAAATTTCAAACAGCTGAAGGCAATAAAACATGACAGTCAGTGCAAAGGTTGTGTGGAATTGAAGTCCACAACAAACAGACAGTGATCTGGCAAGACTGCCCTCTGGTAGCTGTCATTGACACACCATCTGATGGCTGTGACACAGTGCTGCTGTAAGTTTAGCCCTATTACCTGAAACTCATCATTTTTCATGTAACAATATTTACCATTCTTTCCTGGGAATTGACTGCACTGCAAAATAATGCATTCAGCTGTTTCCATCACTCCACAATAATAGCATGCCGCTTACGATGAGCTGTTTTAACCCATCAGAAACAATAATGTATCATTAAGAGCTCAATGTCTGAGTCTCAGTCTGCATACCAACATCTGCTTCTTTCCTATATCTCCATATATTATTCAGGGCTTCATTCACAGATAGTTGAAGTTGATAGTTGAAAATGCCCACTGATGTACTAAAAATATTCTTATGACTAAAAAATGTGATTGCTGGTTCGTAAAGTAAAATAGAAAAAAATCTATGTTAAATAAATGCTGCTCTTTTTAAGTTTTTATTCAGAAAAAATCCTGAAAAAAAGTTCACAGGTTCCAAAACAATATTAACTGCACACTGTTTCCAACACTGATAATAAATCAGCATATTAGAATGATTTCTGAAGGATCATGTGACGCTACTGGAGAAATTATGCTGAAAATTCAGCTTTGATCGCAGGAATAAGTTAGATTTTAATCTATATTAAAATGGATTTTTTCTTTTTACATCATTATAATATTTCACAATATTAAATTTTTTTTTCTGTATTTCTGATCAAATTAAATGCAATTTTTACGCAAATGGGCAGAATTTACTTACAGAGCACTTTTTTTTATTATTATTTTGGCCACACATGTGCACCTGCACACCATTTATGTGCACCCCTGTTTATTAATGACATTATTCACTATATAGCTGAGTTTTATTGATCTTTACTAATATGTATGGAGTAGTGATGTGTGTGTGTGTGTGTGTGTGTGTGTGTGTGCATTTGTGCGCATGTTCACAAAGCAACATTTTAAAGAGTCACTGTAGAAAGATGAACGTGATGAACAGTAATAATGAATCCAGCATGTGCTTCATTTCTCATTTCTGTGTTGATCTTGAGTCTGTTTAAAGTCAAGAGACTGAAATGTTGATTGTGTGTGAAAGTGTGTATTTCAGTGTGACTCTCAGTTCTGCAGTATCATGTTACTGAGGAGCAGCTCATGCGTTCAATCATTTACAGCTCAATCAGCTGAACTCACAGCAGCAGAAAGAGGCTGAACACTTCAAACATACTTTACATTGTGTTTCATCTGTGAGAGTCAAATATAATCTTACCACAGTGTCTCCAGTTTACAGTGAGGATCCTCCAGTACAGAACAGATGAACATCAATCCTGTATCTTGTAGTTTATTCCCAGTCAGATCCAGATGTTTCAGGTATGAGGGGTTTGATCTCAGAGCTGAAGCCAGAGCAGCACAACCTTCATTTGTGACGCCACAATTACATAACCTGTAGAAGAATAATGACACAATCTGAATTGCTAGTTCAAGTGTCTGTAATTTGTTCCCACAACAAAAAACCACAGACAACAAAGTAATATAAGAAAGCACTCTTCTTATTAACAATGAATCCCCAGGTTTGGACCAAACAAGGTCCAAACGTATGCTCCAGTTATTGAAAGCAGCTGCCTACCAGCAAGTACTGAATTGAGTCTGTGCTTAGTACTACCAGTGCTGCAGAAAGACTGACAATCATATTTTTAAAATTTCAAATATCAAATTGGTACATACACTACCGTTTAAAAGTTTGGGGTCAGTACATTTTTATTGTTTCTTTTTTTTTATTATTTTTTTTTTAAAGAAATTAATACTTTTATTCACCAAGGATGTATTAAGTTAAAAATTAAAAGTTTATTAAAAGTTAATAATAAATAATTTACATTGTTATAAAATATTTATATTTTGAATAAACACTGTACTTTTTAAACTTGTTATTCATGAAAGAATCCTGAAAAAAAAATCACAGGTTCCAAAAAATATTTGGCAGCACAACTGTTGATATTATCCAACATTGATCATTCTAATAATAAATCTGCATATTAGAATGATTTCTGAAGGATCATGTGACACTTAAGACTGGAGTAACAGCTGATAAAAATTCAGCTTTTCATCACAGGAATAAATTCTATTTTAAAGTACGTTAATGTCATTTTATATTGTAAAAACATTTTGCAATATTACTGTTTTTTTTCTATATTTTTAATCAAATAAATAAAGCCTTGATGAGCATAAGAGACTTCTTTAAAGACTATTACAAGTCTTACTGACCCCAAACTTTTGAACGGTAGTGTATGTACTAATACTTTTGACAATAATCAAAATTATTAGTGAACAAGTTGCTGAATTATTGGTAACAAAACTGCTTTCTAGTTTAGGCTACTACTGTTAAATACTCATTAGATGAACGTGTACTGCATTAAACGATGACACTGACAACTTTACTATCTGTTCACTAGTATACAGGTGACATTCAGCGCATACTGCGCATGTGCAATAGAACAGAGAACCAGTACGGGGTGTCATAGGGACAAAATTAGCAACACTTGAAATTCAATACACGACATACTCCTCTCTTTTTACTTTAAACATCAGCCCCAACAACACTTTTGACATCATACATATGTTTTTCCTTTGTTTTTGTTTTACTTTAGGAACATTAATGATAGAAACAATTTTAAATATATATATATATATACATAACTTCTAATAGCGAAAGAGTGTAGATTACTTCGTTTCCCTGGCTGAACCCTAGGAATTATTCTGCCCCAGCGACATGTTTTGTTTTTTTTTTTTTTAAGATTTATTTTTTGGCATTTTGCCTTTAATATGATAGGACAGATTAGAAGTGAAAGGAAGTAAAGTGGGAGAGAGAGAAGGGGGCAGGAACAAGAAAGGTCCTCAAGTCAGGATTCGAACACAGGATGCCCAGAGCACGATGACACTGTATGTCGGTGCACAGCCCACAAGGCTATCGGTGGCGACAAAGATCCAGTCTTTGTGGTGGTTTCCACACTGTAGTCGGATAACGATGAAGAGAATGCACAGGTGGTGTTTTTGTTAGAGTATCTGTCATAGTCACTGGTGTAGCTGGTGTAGGAGATGTATTCTCCCGAGGTTCACTAGGGGGTGGTGTGGGCAAGAGTTCTGGTATCACATCCTTACCAGGGTTGATGTAAGATGCACGTTGTTGTTGGGCCTCCAAATCACAGGGGTCATTACCAGAGACTGCTGAAGACAATAACTGGTCAACATGTCTCCTCCAACATGTCCGATTGTCTTTAGTTTCAACAATGTACGAAACAGGGCCAGTTTGTGCAAGAATGGTTGCGGGTACCCATTTTTCTCCCTTTCCATAATTACGAGCAAGTACGCTGTCATCTCTGTTGAAAATTCTAGACTTCGCCTTACATCGCCTCTCCACCTGCATTCGCTGTTGTGACAAAACAATCTGCTTGATTTCTGTTGGTCTCAGCAGGTCCAGTCTGCTGCATAGTTGTCGTTTCAGCAGTACAGTAGCTGGGGAGACTTTAGTGACTGCATGTGGCGTGTTCCTGTGAGACAGCAGAAAAGTGTTCAATCACTGGTTTAGGGAACCCTTACCCTGCAATGTCTTAATCTCATTTAGCCAGACCATTGGTGGATGGGTGATATTGCACAGATCTGTTGTGTTGAATCCCATTCACACGCAGGAAAGACTGAAACTCTTCAGACACCAGTTGGGGGCCATTATCACTTACAAGCTGCTGTGGTATCTCAAAACGACTGAACACAGATCTAAGTTCTTCGATGGTTTTCTCAGAAGATGTACTGTTCATAACTGCTACCTCCAGTCATTTGCTGTAAGCATCGGCAATCCTGCAAAGTCGATATGTATTCTTTGGCATGGCTCTTCTGGGAAGTCCCATGGATGCAAGGGGGCTATTTGTGGCATATTTCGTACATTCTGGCAATCTGGACAACCCCTTGCTTCAGCTTCAATCTCTGCATCTATGCCAGGCCACCAGAAGTAGCTGCGAGCCATCTCTTTCATCCTCACTACTCCTGCGTGGCCTGCATAAAGTTCTTTCAGCAAAAGGTTCCTTAGAGGCGGGGGTATAACAACATGATAACCCTTATATTAGGCAGCCACATTTTACTGTCAGCTCATTTCATCCACCCAGATAAGGTCTGAAGTTGTCTGTCATCTCTCCTCTCTTTCCATGAGAGATCCAGGCCAAAACTTCTGACAAAACTGGGTCAGTTCTTGTGAATCGTTTCACTTGAGCACAGTGCCGGAGAACTTTAAGCCCTGTAAATAGCATCATTCAAAGAACTTTTCTTAAAGTCGACCATTGGAAAAGTCAGTAGTGTTGCAGCATCTTGATTTTCATGGCTGATTCTTTACAAGCAAATGGGCCATTTCCGATAATAATTACTGATTTGTTAATAATTAATCTTTTTTTTTTTTTTAAGCAAGTGTCATGAATGTAGTCGGTCATGAATGTAGACCTTCATGACCTTCGGTCTGCTCACCACCAGATGTCGCTCTCGCTCTATCATATCACACAGACTGTTGCACTGCACCCCGGACTACTACTCCCATCATCCATCGCGCAGATTGAGTCAGCACCTGTGGCCAATCTGGCGTGCTATATAAGCCCCGGACTTTCCCCCCTGTATCGCACGGAGTAATGTGGTTTATTGTATTGTTGTTTTGCGTAGTTTCCTAGTTTCCTAGTTCCCAAGTTCCCTAGTTTCCAAGTTCCCTAGTTCCCGAGTTCCTGAGTTCCCTGTGTTTAGCTTTCTCGCCTGGCCATTTAGTCTCGTCTGTCTCGCCGCCTGCCTTCTGGACTCTCGCTTGTTTCATGGATTATTCTCTTGCTTTTCCCCCCTGGATTACGTTCGCCCAGATCGACCCACGCCTGCCTCTCGGACTATTCTTGTGTCTCGCTCCATATATGCCTGTTTGCTGTTGCCCTGACCCTGCCTGTTCGACCATGTCTTTGTCTCGTCCTGTTAATAAAAGCTTGCATTTGGATCCGCTCGCCTCTCATCTCACTCCCCACGTTACAGCAAGATAGAATGAAAATCTAAGAACATGAACTCATGGATTCTGAAGGCACTTTATTCACAGTGGAGAAGCGAGTTCTGTGATCCTACGAACATGGAAATGCAGTGCTCACATGGCCAGTCACATGATTTTCTGCTGTAAATAAGATATCATATGCTTGGAAGAATAAGAATAAATTCATATTTTATAATATCCTATTTAATATTTTGGCTAAATCTCCTGTTTAAAAATAGGAAAACAGCCATGCTGTAGTTTAAAAGGTTTACTGTGAGGTATTCTCAAAATGATGGATGTCGTTAAAACATGGAGATTAGCAGAAATAAGCTAATACAACCTCTTGTTTACATAAGGCATCTCAGTGACAGTGAGAATAGGTAGGAAGTGGAGAGCACAAGTTCAGTTGTATTGTGAGCTCAGTTTAGTTGTATTTTACCTGTAGTTTCATTTATTAAATCCCTTATATATTTATGACTGATTGGCTGCTTAGAGTTCAAAGTCCCTGAATCTTGCTACATGCTAAGTTAATTTTCAGTCATTTGTGCTGAGATTTAGCATGTTTAATAAATATTTACTGTGGGTATAGAAAAGAATCACCCTCTTTAAATCAATCACATTTTACAAGCTAATTTAGTATTGGAATTTACATTAATGAACATGAGTGTCAGAGAGATGATCTTACCACAGTTTCTCCATTTTACAGTGAGGATCCTCCAATACAGCAGACAGCAACGCGACTCCAGAATTTCCTAGCTTATTCCCAATCAGATCCAGTTGTCTCAGGTGTGAGGGGTTTGATCTCAGATCTGAAGCCAGAGCAGCAAAACCTTCATCTGTGATGCCACAATCACTCAACCTGTAGAGAACAATGACACACTCTTCACTCTCTCACATCAGATCAGATTAGAGAAACTAAGAGCACAAATCAATATGTTTGATGGCTCACTAGTCTGAAATCTAAAATGTCACAAAGCACAAAACATGATCATGATAAATCATCTAATATCTCATTCAAAAACATAAATAATATTAATATCTGTAATATAATATTTGTCTATATTTGTACTAAAAATGTCTGTCTTGTGTAGACATTTATGGAAATGTGTTTTACTAATGACACTATTCACTACAGAGCTGAATTCTATACTGTTATTTTGAGCCCATCTGATCAACACATGGACAATCCATTCAATTTTAATTATAAGCCTACTAAATGTCTATTGAGCAATACATTTCCATGTTTTGAATATTTTCTTAATTCTTAAAAATAAAAGCCTCTCTGAGTTAATATGTGATGGAAAAATGGGATAAGGAAATGGGATAAGGATTCATACTCGGGTTGTTTACATCAAAAGCCCACTGTCCTTACTCTTCCATCTGACTGGTTCCTTTTGAAATTGTGTCTGGTAACACAGTCTAGCCTTTGCCAACAAGATGGACTATTAACACTTAGTTTAAACAGACTTTATTCATTTAAAGGTCTTGCTATTGCAAAACCTGGCTTAACATGAACACCGAAGATGAAACGTACAAGAAACAAAACTGGTCACTTTGTGTATCTATAATCTTTAATGACAGATGCCTTGTCCAGTCAGTGTCAGGTATTCACAAATAATGTTTTGTCTGACTTTTCATTGTGTTTTCTGACTTGTTTTGTTTTTAGATTTGCAATTGTGTTTATAATTTGTTTTGTTAGGGTTAGGGTAGAATTGAGGTGTGATCTTACCGCAGTATCTCCAGCGTACAGTAAGGAAGTAGTACATCAGAGAGCAGATTCACTGACTTCCCTAGTTTATTCCCAGACAGATCCAGTTGTCTCAGGTGTAAGGGGTTTGATCTCAGAGCTGAAGCCAGAGCAGCACAACCTTTATCTGTGATGCCACAATAACTCAACCTGCAGAGAACAACAACACACTCTTCACTCTCTAAGTTCAGATCAGCAGCAATCCCAATGTAAACTTACACATCTGATTTCTTTCTCAACTGTTCATGTTCCCTCAAGACTTATCCAAGAGTTTTTGAGGATAATCGCAAAGATGGGTATTTGACATAATTCTGTGTGTATTTGTTCATTCAAATGCAAGAAGACACAAAAGGGAACTTAATTCTGCGTTGTCAGAGACGCAGCTCTCTGTGTCAGGTACTGAAATTAGTTATTTTTTATCTTTCTGCACATGACTGGTTTAAAATCGCTTGAATGTTTAAGTTGGCAAGGCTTGAAGGTGCAGTGTGTAATTTTTAGCGGCATCTAGCGGTGAGGATTCGAATTTCAACCAACGGCTAAGTCCCCCGCTCACCCCGCCCTTTTGAAACGCATACAGAAGCTACGGAAGCTGACACAGGACAAAAATGTCAAAGAATTATATTTACTTAACTATTCAGTAAACCAATATGTTATTGCGAATATTATTGTTACTCATTGATCATTGTCTCAGGTTTATTCGCTGACTTTAGTTAGATTTTTTTGTATAACAGTTAGTAGGGTTGGGCGACGTCTACCAAATTGGCATCGGACGAAGTCTACAGTGAAACATCATGATGAAAAGTGAAAGTGAAATGCGATCGTGCATACGAAATCAGTTTCAATGCCATGCACATTACTAGCGGCCCCCTGATGCCCGCAATTTATATACAGTATAATTACTTAACGATATAACTGCGAGAGAAAGTAATGAAATATATATATTTTTCCATCTAATGTTTATTGCCTTTAAAACACAACTTTCTTTCCGAACACGGCATTGGGATGCGGTGGCTTGCGGGATGGGAAAGGGAGGAGGGGGTGCGATGGGATCACGATGCCGGCTCAACATCGTTATGTCTGTCAGCCCAACCGCATAAGCGCCTTCCATCTGGGAAAAGCCACACCGATGTTTATCCGGGATTTCTGCCGTCGTCTGTCCCGACTTCGTCTGGCTGCATCAAGTTTTCTTTTTTTTACCGACGAAGACTGACGCTCTGCCGGTTCTTGAACCACGTACTGACGAAACGTGCTCTGTAGAAGTTTGTCCGTGTAGGGCTACTATAGAAACATGGCGGCACTAAATGGCGACTTCCATGTAAGGGGACCCGCGGTGTATGTAGATATAAATTGCTCGTTCTAAGGTTATAAAATCATAACAGCTTATTATGTAAGGTCTTTACACACCTCTGAAAACATAGTTTTGTATGTTATATTGCATTTCTGCCAATAAATTCTCATAAATATTACACACTGCACCTTTAAAAACAATGAAAATTTCTAAACTTTCATGAGGACACAGCAGTGGCCCAATTGGGCCAATGGTAAATACATCAAATGTCTCAAACGTCTGTCGCAAGCCATTGGGCAGTCCTTATTGTCGAGCCTTGAACAGTAACTCATTTATCATTTGTCCCAAAGCCAAAGACGGACATGTGATGAGAAAAGGGGAAAATAGAGGAGAAGTGTGGAGCTGAGAGAGTACAGGAACGAGAGGTGAAGAGAGTTTCCAACTTGAAATGCCTGCTTCATGTGTTCGTTTGTGTCATTTTACCTTTTTGGCTATAAGTCACAGCTCTTTCTTTTACATTTTGTTACAAGCAGAGATAACAGAATCTGCTTTTACTATTCAAAGCTTGTCTACACTTTTAATGACATTAATTGTTAATCTGTGGTCTCAAGCCACAATCTATTACACATAAAATGGAAGAATAGCCTTTATTGAATATTGAAATAGCCATACTGGCTGCTGCACTGTCTCCATCAGAAAGCATCTGATTGTGGTGCAGCTAATGCCAGCTTATGGATCTACCCTTTTGTAAATTTCAACATGAATCAGGCTGAATTACACATTTGTTATTCATTTATTGTACATGGAAATACTGTACAGTAGGCCTACCCTAAATTGTCTGAACGACTTGTTAACATTGCTGAAAAACTTCCAACTAGCTGACTTTACCATCACTCTCCTGTCCTGTCTTTGAAATGTGTTCAAGTGCAGCAAAAGGGATACCCACCATATTGGATATTTTCTGTACAGCAGCATATCCCAGTCCTTTCTTCTGTGCTAACAAAACCATTCTCACATTTGGACAAATCAATTATTCAATCGGCTCGTTCAAATGCGACGCATGCCTTACAAGACACTGCTTTGTAACCACCCTGTCATCCACAGGAATATTCTTATTGTTATTCATTGTGTACTTTACGCCTCGATGCACTATAAACATTTGACTTTTTGCCTGCCGTGTCTCGGCTTAAAAATAAAAGATTAAAATGTTGATTGTGTGTGAAAGTGTGTATTTCAGATATGCAAGATTTACTTAAAACGCATGTGAGCATTTTATCAAACATGTTGGGACTGGTGAACTGTGAATACAGCTCTGTACTGCTAGACCAGCTACATTAGAGGGAGCCATAAACTTGGCTTCTGAATTGGAGCTCATTCGAGAGTTAGAGCACAGCCAGACTACACCTGAATTGAAGGACAATGACACACTCTTTGTGTGCCTAATAATAATCCTAATGATAACCAAATGGCTATATTGCTCGAAACGCTAGAGAGCTTGCACCAGGAAGTCAGAACTTTACAGGTGACTGTTCAAAATCTTACTAAGGCTCAAGCTAATAATGTCTCTTCTTTTAGGGCTCCTTCCCATTCTGAACCACAGGGTTTTAGTTGGGGCTAGAAGGGTCGTGGCGATGTATGATGGGAGTGTGGTTGTGATCGCCATTTGAGAAAAGAGTGTCCTCAGGTGCAGGGAAAATAGAGGGGGTAAGTAAAGAAGGCCAAATGCTCACCCCCCCTCCCATGATTATACAGCTGGCCTGCAAATTAGCGTTTCTTGTAGTGAACAGGGTGTCGGGGTATTTTTTTTTTATTAGCTAGAGTGGGAGGTGTAGTTTGTGATTTGCCATTAGACACAGGGGCTCAGGTGTCGGTAGTGTCTAAATAATTTTGGCAAAAAGCCACAAACAGGGGCTCTGAATTAGTGCCCTATGCAGGGAAGGTGTCTGTAGCCGATGGGGTCAAATAAATATTGTAGCAATGTAATCAACTGTGTGCCAGATAGAGGTGTTAGCTTTGGACACAAACTTCTTAGTAGCTGACATACCTTTGCAGGAGATAATTCTGGGCACCTTGGGGACTTCTGGAGGATGTTTGATGCAGTAATTGACTTGAGTACACCATGCTGTACCTTATTGGGGAAGAGCCTACCCCCTACAATTGGGTAATGTAAACAACAAGACCAGAACTGTATCCGTAAGGCAGGATGTAATTGTGTCCTGAGAACTGAAGTTATAATTCTTGGTAGTGTTGAAGGAGTGGGGCTAGAGTGTATGGAAGGAATGCTGGAACCTTTTGATAAATTGGTTATTGATGTTCTGGTGGCCTGTGTGTTATGTAGGGTGGAAAAGGGAGTTGCCACTAAGGCTTATTAATGTGATAAGTGAGGAACTTATGTTAAGAAAAGGGATGACTATTGGAACTTTGTGTACTGATGTTCAGACAGTCAACTGTCTAAGTTAATTTAAAGATTTGGTAGAGCCGCCATGGACAGCTGAAGTGGTGTTGAAAATCTGGGGCTGAATAATAAAGGCCTGAAACCGACACAGTTACAAGCTGTTCAGGAGTTCAGGAGTGACTATCTTTCTGTTTTTAATAAAAGTGACACAGATTTAGGACCAATTTAGCTGTTTGTGCTATCCAATAGTCCAAGTACATTCCAAAGGCTTACGGACTTGATCTTGGCAGATTTGCAGTGGTCCGTGTGTTTAGTTTACTTGGATGACATTATAGTTTTAAGGAAAAATTTTGGGGAACATCTTCAGCGGTTATGTCAAGTGTTGTCCAAATTGCAGGCTGCCAATATCAAAGTAAAACCATCTAATTGTAATCTGTTTGCCACTAAAGTGCAATACCTGGGTCATACTATTTCGCCTGAGGGGGCCGAAATCCCAGTAAGGTAGAAGCTTTAAAATCATGGCCAGTCCCTAAAAACCAGACTGAGGTACGAAGCTTTTTGGGTTTAGCCTTATATTATAGGCGATTTGTAAAGGGCATTGCTGAGTTGGCTAGACCATTGCATCGAATGACAGAAAAGGGGAGGCAATTTCAGTGGGATGATTGCTGTCAGGTCACTTTTGAGAAGCTGAAATTCTGCCTTATTACTGCTCCAATTTTAGCCTATCCAGACCCCCAATGCTCGTTTATCCTGGATACAGATGCCAGTGGCATGGGGATTGTGCCCGTTTTGTCACAGAAAGTTGACCTCACAGTGATGGCAGGGTGTCATCGGACGTGGACAGGGATGTCCAAAATAGTTTTATTTATTGTATACAATTTATGTACGTTGTTTTGCTCAGCTATTTGTGATTATTGTCTTTTTGAATATAGTATGTTGATTGCCTGTGCTGGTTGTTACACATAGGGCATGTGATTTATGCTTGGAGTTTCTAACTATTTGTGCTGTGCATGAGATGTCATGCTATTTATTGATTGCTGTGAATTTGGAATGAATACTGGGGTATGTGTGCTCAGTGTATGTAATCAAGATATTTACATGAAACAATGCCATATGGCTGCTATTGTTGGTAATAAAGTATCTTCTTTGGGATTCTTGCTCTTAAGTGTGTTCTGAGTCCTCCTCCCAGACCAGACCGGGTCAGAATTAAAGGTGGTGGCAGCATAGATGTTAATCTGAAATGTGGAAGTTCACCAGTGGCCCCTAGTGGTGGCTGAATTTATTACAATAGCATTGATGATAAGTTACGAGTTTATGAGATGGGCTTTCATAGTATAGTCTTTTATTCATTTGTACCATTCATTTTTGTTTGTCTGCAGCAACACTTTAATGCAAAATCGTGATGCAAACGTATATAGCCTAAGTTAGATGATTATTCATGAGACAGCACCCGCAGCCCATATATCCAAGTCTGCTAAGGAACGCTTCATGACACCTTTTTAAGCAGTTTAGCATACATTCTAAATAATCATCTTAAAGGAGAAGACCACTTCCAGAACACAGATTTACAGATAATGTACTCACCCCCTTGTCATCCAAGATGTGCATATCTTTCTTTCTTCAGTCGTAAAGAAATTATGTTTTTTTAAGGAAAACATTTCAGGGTTTTTTTTCCGTATAGTGGACTTCTATGGTGCCCAGAATTTTAACTTCTAAAATGCAGTTTAAACGTGGCTTCAAATGACCCCAAATGCGGTTGTAAACGATCCCAGCCGAGGATGAAGGGTCTTATCTAGCGAAACGATCAGTTATTTTCATAAAAATAATACAGTTTATGTAATTTTTAACATCAAAGGCTTGTCTTGTCTTACTCTGCCTGGACTCTGTTTTTTTTCCGGTTCATGACAGTTAGGGTATGTCGAAAAACTCCCATCTCATGTTCTCCCTCAACTTCAAAATCATCCTATATCACTGTTTACCTTTTTTGTTAAGGGTGTTCGATCCTCTTTGCATGTTCACTTTGCAAAGATTGGGTCTTCTACAGCGATGTAGGACAATTTTTAAATAATTTTTGAAGTTAAGGGAGAAAATACGATTGGAGTTTTTCGACATACCCTAACTGTCTTGAGCCAGAATACACAGAGTTCAGGCAGAGCAAGACAAGACGAGCATTTGACATTAAAAAGTGTTTAAATTGTGTTTTTTTTTTTTTTTTTAAAATAACTAATCGTTTCACTAGATAAGACCCTTCTTCCTCGGCTGGGATTGTTTACAACTGCAACTGGTATCATTTGAAGCTGCTTTAAACTGCATTTTGGAAGTTCAAACTCGGGGCACCATAGAATCCATAGAAAATGGATTCTATGGTGATTCTATCACCATACAAAAATGCTGAAATGTTTTCCTCCAAAAACATAATTTCTTTACGACTGAAGAAAGAAAGACATAAATATCTTGGATGACAAGGGGGATGAGTACATTACCTGTAAATTTTTGTTCTGAAAGTGGACTTCTCCTTTAAAGATGTTTTCTGTGTCTAGCCTATCCTTTAGTTGAACGCACTTCAAATAGAGGCCTTTATTAAATACGTGTTATATTAACACATAAACCCATAGGCTACATTTTATGAAGACGTTACAGTCGAACTTATTAATGAATAAAAGCCATTTTATTCACTTACTTTTTTTTTGGTAAGTTAACACCCCTTACTGTGTAGTTTTTTTTGTTTGTTTGTTTTTTTTTGACAGATTGATTTACTTGCATAATTTATTTTTAGAACCACAGCTTTTCTAAATTACCATGGTTAAACTATAGTTATTGTAAAACCACAGTTAATTTGCATGGTTTAACTATATTAACCACGTATTTGTGTTTTTTTGCTTTGGCTTTGACCAGCAGGTGTCGCTAACGTGCCGCTCCCTTCTGCTCCACTGCTTGGCACATACTTAGAAGTAATAGTTTCTCACTGATAGGGGAAAAGTCAGTCATTATTATGAGCTATTAAGTCATTAATATGGGAGCATTTCTCATTATTATGACATACAGAATCATATATTTTTTATTTAACTGTGGTGGGAACGAGCCTCTGTCCATTGCTCGAACAATAAATCCTGCACCCTAATCAACACAGAATTTGCATACAAGTTGACTTTGAAAATGAAAACTGAAATATAAGAGACAATATAACGAAAAATAAACTTTACACTTTCATTTGAATTGTGTCACTATTACCGAGTTAGCATTAATAAAAAGCTTTGGAAAAACTGGATTTGCATTTTCATTTTAAGACTGGCATTAATTTAGGTCAAAAACGCATAAATAACTTGATACATATCAACCAATCTGTAAGAAGAGACAAAGCAATAGTGACCACATAATGAAAACAGTTACTCACATTTGTGTTGTGACATTACTGTCAGATCCAATATAGTCGGCACAGCATCCTCTTTTAGTTTCAGTCTTTTGAAAAAACACTGTTTTCCCACAACTTGGTAATGCACAGTGTCTTGTGGTCTTCAAAACCATCTTTATTATTTGGTTTGTTTATAGACCTGTGCGTTCGCTCTCTCATAAAGACTACATGCGCAAATTCGTGGGCGGGGTTAAACAGGCAGTGATATCAAAGCAAGCATGGAGGCGGTTCTTATCGACACTATTACATCATAAATTCCAAAAGATGTTGTTTTGGCAGACTGCCTTCAATAAAAGCTGTTTTTAGACTAACAACAGTTTTGAGTTCTGAAACTTACAGGATGTTTTTATAGTACAATGACCTCTTATATGTCAAATTTTGGTTCCTCAGTTCATGACCCCTTTAAACATACTTTAAATTGTTTCACATGTGAGAGTCAAACATGATCTTACCGCAGTTTCTCCAGGTTACAGTGGGTATCCTCTAGTCCAGCAGACAGCAGCGTGACTCCAGAATCTCCTAGTTTGTTTCTAGTCAGATCCAGTTGTCTCAGGTGTGAGGGGTTGGATCTCAGAACTGAAGCCAGAGCAGCACAACCTTCATCTGTGATGCCACAATTACACAACCTGTAGAGAAAAATGACACACACTTCTCTCTCAGATCAAAACAGATCAGGTTAGCAGTGAATCCATTATTATAGAGAAACTTAGATTACACATCAATATGATTTATGAGTCATTAGATTGACATCTAAAATGTCACAGAGCACAAAACATGAGTCGTTTAAGTAAGATAAATTTTACCTTGTTGTAGAATGTCAGTGATTTAAAAATGTAAAAATATTTAAATTCCTTTATTTGTAAAACATTTGATAACACTTTAGTATAGAGACTAAGGCTTACTAATAACTAGTAAATTATTAGCATGCATATTATTAGGATATTGGCTATTTAGTAGTACTTACAAAGCACATATTCTGAATAACCATATTTTACATCCCTAATCCTACCCAATACTTCAACTTAACAACTGCCTTACCAAGCAGTCATAGTAGTAGTTAATAGCTAATTTATAGTAAGAATTGGACATTAAATAAAGTGTGACCAAACATAATTATTGACAAACCTGAATATTATATTCAAATGCCACTTCTCTGACTCTGAATCTTACAGTGTCACTGATTTGATGTAAATGTGTCCCACTAAACTCTGGACAACATCTGCAGGACTGAAGATTTGAGCTTTTAACTTTGAATTTCTTAATGTTTTAACAGTGAAGAGATTGTGCTCAGTGATACTTACAGAACTGATCTGGATTCTTTAATCACAGGCAGCAACTTCTGAAAAACCTCCAGTTTGTTCGTTTCATTGTTTCCGCCAACAAATTTACTAATATCAAACTCAGCCAGCTTTTTCTCTGATGTCAACAACACGAAAACTATAGCAGACCAAAGAGATTTAGATAACTTGGCTTCCTTTATTGTTCCAGATTTCAGATACTGTTGTATTTCCTCAACTAGTGAATGATCACCCAGTTCATTCAGACAGTAAAACAGATTGATGGATTTCTCTGGAGAGTCAGTGGTCCTGATCTTTTTCTTGATGTACTCAACTGTTTTCTCACTGCTGTCAGATCTGCTTTTTGTCTGTTTCATCAGTCCTTGAAGGATAATCTGATGAGACTCCATTGACAAACCCAGAAGAAACCGCAGGAAAAGATCCAGATGTCCATTTTTACTCTGTAGAGCCTCATCCACAGCTCTCTGATGCAGATCAGATAATGAAACATGTTGAAATCTAAATGAGTCCATAACTTTAGATTGCAAACTCTGATTGGTGATTTGGTCAAACACATTTCTGTTGTGGTTTGTCCAGGAGAGGTGCGCATATAGAGCTGCTAGATGTTCCTGAATACTCAGATGAACAAAGCAGAAGACTTTCCCCTGATACAAGCCAAACTCCTCTCTGAAGATCTGAGTGCACAATCCTGAGTACACTGATGCTTCTGTCACATCAATGCCACACTCTCTCAGGTCTTCCTCATAGAAGATCACATTGCCTTTCACCAATTGCTGAAAAGCCAATCTTCCCAGTTTGAGGATCATGTCTTCATCTGTCACCTTCTTCTCATAGTCCTTCTCACGTTTGATGTTGGTCTGAAGGATCAGGAAGTGTGTGTACATTTGAGTGAGAGTCTTGGGAATCTCTCCAGTCTCTGCTTGACTCAACATCTTCTCTAGAACAGCGGCTGAGATCCAGCAGAACACTGGGATGTGGCACATGATGTAGAGACTCCTTGATGACTTAAGGTGTGAGATGATCCTGTCGGCCAGACTCTGATCACTGATTCTCTTCCTGAAGTATTCCTCCTTCTGTGGCTCATTGAAGCCTTGTACCTCTGTCACTCGATGGACATACTGAGAGGGGACGAGATCAGCTGCTGCTGGTCTGGAGGTGATCCAGATGAGAGCAGAGGGAAGCAGATTCCCCACAATTAGGTTCGTGAGGAGCGTGTCCACTGAGGCTGATTCACTTACATCACACAACTTCACATTGCTCTGAAAATCCAGATACAGACGACACACATCAAGACCATCAAAGATGAATAATACCTTATGTTCATGACTGGATATTTCTATTTCTTTAGTTTCAGGGAAAAATACATGAAGAAGTTCTGAAAGACTAAATGTTTTGTCCTTCATCAAGTTGATTTCTCTGAAAGGAAGTGGAAATACAAACTGGACGTCCTGATTCTCTTTCCCTTCAGTCCAGTCCAGGATGAACTTCTGCACAGAGACTGTTTTTCCAATGCCAGCGACTCCCTTTGTCAGCACAGTTCTGATGGCTTTGTCTTGTCCAGGTAAAGGTCTAAAGATGTCATTGCATTTGATGGCTGTGTCCTCTGTTGCTGTTCTCCTGGATTGTGTCTCAATCTGTCTCACCTCATGCTCATTACTGAACTCTCCACTCTCACTCTCTGTGATGTAGAGCTCTGTGTAGATCTCATTCAGGAGTGTTGGGTTTCCCTGTGTTGCTGTTCCCTCATACAGACGCCCAAACTTCTTCATCAGATTTGATCTAAACATCTTGAGGACTTCATGGCTGTAAAATTAAAATACCATATTATTACATGAGTAAAGAGGTTCATTTCTAAAGCAAAATGTATTTGTTTTCTAAATCATGAAACACTAAAGATATAACTGGGTTTATGAAATCTGTTGATTTATAATAATGTATTTGATTATACAACAGTTTGTTCTAGTCCTCAAATCTAATTGGCTGAGAGGTCTCGCCAACCATGGCATATTAACCCAATAATCGCCGAACCTTTTCACCATTTGTATCACTCTATTGCAGCATTCTCTCACAGTGAGTATAATGGTGGACGGCCATATCCACTATAATAATACTACTGTTGTTGTGTCACTGAATGTAGTTTTAAGAGTTTTTTTTTAGACAAGAAAAAAAAAACGTAAATTAGATATTTGAAAAAGAACTCTGATCAAAAGTAGAGAACACAAATTCCTCCAAGTTATTGGTGGTATGACAATTTTATGACAAACCCTATTTAACTGGCAGCATTCCTCTAACTTTCACTGGGATTGCAAGATAGCAGGCCACTCTTAGGTGACTGAAACCCTAAAACAGCAGGTTGTCCAGATCAAACACTAAAGGAAATAGGATCTGTTGGAAATGTGTTGGGTTTTGTGAAATGTATTTAGTGTAAGTAAGCTGAATATTAATTTTGTGAAAGACAAATTTCTCCAGTAACATATGCATTAATTCATGCTTAACTATTGCACAGATAACCACAAGTTAATATATAACTTATGAATAACTAAACCATATACTAATATTTACTGCATCAGCAACTAATTAACATGATTTATAGATTAAGTAATCAATAAATTGTTATTAGTTAAATGTGTCAATGTATATGAATTCGCTTAACAGATTATGTTAACTAACGGTATAAATGAATGTGTTTATTATCACAATGGGTTAAAGCCATGCATTTCAACTTCCAGTTCTCTGGTTTAATTAATCATTAGCTAATGATTCACAAATGTATCATTATGTTGTGACTTTACTTGTTGAGGCACATGACTAATTCAAAATCCATAAGGACAATGACATATTACTTAATAAGGTAATAGTTCTGTGCCTCAACAAGTAATGTCATAACATAATGATACCTTCATTAGTTAATGATTAATTAAAGCAGACAACTGGAAGTTGAAATGCATGGCTTCGACCATAATAGTGTTTGAATTTACACTATTAGTTAAAATAATGTTATTAGGGAACTAATACATTATGACACATTTAACAAATAACAAATTATTTATTACTTAATCTGTGAATCATATAGAATGTTCATTATTTGCTGATGTAGTAATCATTAATATATGGTATGGTTCATGAGTTATACATTAACTTGTGATTACCTGTGCTTTAGTTAAGCATGTTTAAGCATTATTACTAGCATACTGGCTGTTTATGAGTTCTTATAAAGCACATACAGTATTCTGCATGACCATAATCTACATCCCTAAGCCTACCCAATACCTAAACTTAACTTAAACTACTTTACTAACTATTAACAAGCAGCAAATTAGGAGTTTAGTGAGGCAAAAGTCGTAGTTAATGGTTTGTTAATAGCGAGAATTGTGCCTAAAAATAAAGTGTGACCGCTCTTTTTAACTTTACAAATATGCCATTGACTATCATTTAAATTAAACTTTTTGTAAATTAAACTTTATTTAGAAGAAACTATCATTTAAAGTGACTTAGTGTTTATTCAAAGTACCTGCATCCTGGAGAAATCTCTAGATGTTTGTGCGTCATCCATAATGAAACAGAATCTGATCTCCAGCTATGAATGGAAATGACAAACAAACACAATAATTCAGCTGAACGGATCCGGAGAGAAACACGATCATGAGACGCGGCGTTTACTCAAATACACAATGTTAGTCGAGTGTTAACAAATGCTACAATTAGGACAGACAATGCAAAACACCAATGAAAACACATTCATTTGTTTACAGGTGAGGAAAAAAAAAACTAATATGTTCTTCAGGGACAATATGAATGCTGAAGTCACCTCAAGAGAGCTGAGCACTCACCTTGATCAATATTTAATTACAGAACAGTAGCCTGCAGGCGTACTTTGTATGCGCAGGTCACACATGCGCATTATCTGGATTTTGCACGAATCAGTTGTTGCACTGGCCCAGGCCGTTGTTCTTCAACAGAAAACGAAACTAAAGAGACGGAACAACAACAATAACAAAACAGCGGAGACTGCGACACACGGAAGGTGTTCTGACGATCTGTCCTACCCGCTCAGGATGTGCTACTGGTAGTTCAAGCTGTCCTGATAATACCATGTCTAATCTATAAGCTTCTTCCTCAGAATGAGCTACCACGCTAAAAAACGATGTAGAAACAGGGTAGCACATGTTGTAAACTCTAAACACCTATCAGAACGAACTACTATCTTAATAAAGGATGTAGCATAGTAGAGATTTTGCCACATTTCTTCTGGTTGTTTAGTTGTTTCTATCTCTTCATGTAAACCCAGATGATTCGATGATGGTTAGATCAGATCTCTGTGTGGATCACACAGGTGTCTGGTGAAAACAAAAACAAAGGAGAGCTGGATCCAAACATATCAGGCGGTTTTCAAGACAGGGTTTACATTTAGCCAGGAGTAGGCTTAATCTTAAATAGTTAATCATGGTTTAAAAAATGACTTTCTGAAACACAGATTAAGTACACATTACTAACTCTTGGACTATGGAGTCCTGAACTAAAATAAACTAATTTAAAACCAAGAAAGCTTAAAACTGTATGGAACTGAGAAGAAAATCCAAGGCAGCAGAAAAACAGCAATCAAAAAACAAACAAACAGAAAAAAAATGTTACTGAACAAGAGAATACTTTTTTTTTTTTTAAGCAAGCAAAGTAAACTGAACACATCAGTTGCTGAATAATAAAAGGAAGGAATCTCTACTACTATTTATATTATTATTTATATTATACATAAAGCAGCTGTTTTAGAGAGGGGGGAGAGAAAGAGTCAATGTCGGAATTATATTGGTACCCTAAAAGATATGATCAAAGAGGATTGTAAAAATAAATCTGTATTGTTTATTATTGGTTTTTCATTAAGAAAAAAAAAGTGAATACAACTAAATTAATAATAATTTAAAAAATCACAAATCTAACTTTTCAACAAAATCATATTATGATTTTTTTTTTCTCTAATACCCACTGACCACAAATATTCATAGTCCTAGAAATTATTATGAGTAAAATTTAAAGCTCTATATTCCATTCATATTTACATTTTTTAGAACACCACGGTGACTAGGAATACGGAATTATCCAGCCATAACTTCCTGTTTATAATAAGAAATAAAAAATACACAAAGGAGCACAAAGGAACACAAAGACCAAACTCCCTTTATTATCCATAACAATGGGGAAAAATAATATAGTTTTGTTGTGCAGACTGTTGAGCTTTACAAAATATGACGTTAAGAAAATAGCACAAAACAGTCAAAAAAAAAAAAAAAAAAAAAAAAAAAGAGCTAAAGCACTGAACATTTTTATTTCCACCACTAGAACAATAATCAAGGAGTTACAATCAACAGGAAATGTTACAAATCTGCCTACAGTATATTGTCTATTGTCTATATTGTCATAATGCAACATGGGGAGGATAGCTTAAGTAGCCAAAGACTCTTCAAGTATCACAACTGGAAAAAAAAAAAAAAAAGTAAAGTCTTGGTGTCAGAAAGCCTTATAATGGGCCGTGGTTGGAGCTTCTAGCAGAAAAGATCCAAAATGATCTACTGAGCACAAAACGAAGGTTCTGCCATTGCTTTCCCAGTTCCCTGACCTGAACCCTGTAGAAAACTGAAGAGAGGAGAGTATCAGCATGGAGCTGGCAATCTATAGGGTCGATCTGTATGAAGGAATGGTCTCTGATCTCTTGTCAAGTGTTCTCCAAAGTCATCAGGCATTATAGGAGACCCCTATAACTGTTAAATTAGCAAAATGAGGTTGCACAAAGTATTGAATAAAAGAGTGCCATTAATTGGGGCAAGTGTGTATTAGAGAGAAAAAAAAACGTTCATAATGAGATATCTATTCCCTTCCAGTTTACTTGGTTGAAAGATTTATTTATTTATCTTTTAATAAATGATCAAAATGATTAACAGAGCAGATTTATTTTCACTGGTTTCTTTGTTCATATCTATCAAGGATACCAATATAGTTCAGCAGCTCTTCAGATTAGCAGGTAACAAAACCGTATAACAGTCAGTGATTATCAACAACGTGTACGTGACAATCAGACATTCCAAAAAGACAGCAACATTCAAGACAAAGACATAAATAAAAAAAATATATATAAATATAAGAATATAATTACACTGAGGTAGTGCGGTGTGGGTAGTGCAAGATATAACAGTGCAGTATGGTATCTAATGTGGGGAGGATTATTGCATTTGTTAGGGTAGAGGTTATTGCACAAGTCCTGGAAGGAAGTGGAATTATGCCTTTAAACATTTAACTGACTGAGGAAATAAGCTATCATTCAGTGCGTTTGTTCTGGATTTAATTAGTCTGTATCTTCTCCCCAAAGGTAGAGGAGAGAACAGATGATGCCCACAGTGAGTGAGGTCTTTTTAGATGTTAGTGAGAATGGGCATTGACGTACCAATGACGCGCTCAGCTGCCTTCACTACCCGCTGCTGCTCCCTCCTGTTCTCTTTTGTACAGCTGGAGAACCATACCGTGCAGCAATAGGTTAGCAGACTCTCTATGGCTGAACGGTAGAAGTTGGTCAGCAGGTTTTGAGTGTGCTGGGCGTACTTCAACTTCTTGAGGAAGTAAAGTTCCTGTTGTGCCTTCCTCACCTGCTGGAAGACGTGCGTAGACCAGGTGAGGCCAGCAGAGATTTGCAGTCCAAGGAATTTAAAGCTCTCTACCCTCTCTTCTGCTTGTGGGTCTACAATAATTATCCCTTTCTCTGAAAACCTGACAATTTGAAACACAAAAATATATGCGAAAAATATACTGTCACACTCAACACCACATGTACTTTTTATAAATAGTCTATAAGTCTATAAATAATTATTTTTGTCACAAATTAAATTTGGTAGATCTTTGCCTATATTTCTGTGAATTAAATAAAGATTTGAATGACATTCTCAGTAGCCTATGTTTTAAACATTTTAGAGTTTAATTCAATTTTATTTACAGGATACAGCTGAGATGACGATGTGATTCAACAAGGCTGACGATATAGTTGAATGTACTACTGCAAACATTTAGTAATGGCTTATTTCTCACCATTCATTCATTTTTATTATTATTATTAAATAAATATAGTTTCAATATACAATAGTCATCTTTCTGAAAATTCTCGCCTGTGTTTCTTGTGCAGATATTCAGCTGTACTCAACACTTGCTGAATTCAGATGCAGTGTTTCTCTCCTCCAGTTGGTGGCGCCACGACTCTAAGCCTAAAACTGCAGTTTAAAATAATCAGCAGCACTTCATGAGCTTTTTCTTGATCTTACTCTAATTATCTCAACATTACCGATTTTTAACAAATATATCATTTCAAAACGCATTTCTTATTTACAGTAACTCCAAACGGTGAACATCTTCAAAACAAATTCAACCAAGAGAAAAGAAGAAACCTCACCGAGAAGGTAAATAATTGAACATTTTAACATTTGTATTTTAATATGGATTAAGTATTTGCTAGTTCGCTAGTTAAGCTAACGCTTTACACTTAATCGTGTCCAGCTGTCCCATTATTTTACTGCTGATCAGGTGATAATGCTGTTTTCATTTCAATGACATTTTATTGATTTGACAAATGGAATCGATTCAGTATGTTGTTGTTCGTGTGTTGATGACGCGCATTTAATTGATTTAGATCATAAATGTTTGTTTGTTTGTTTGTTTGTTTTTTTAGGGGCAGTATTTGTCTTATGTAATTGATTAATCAGTCGTTTTCTATAACAGGAATCGGCTTTTTCTAAGCTTGATCTGTCCAGCACAAATTCAGTGTCACTGAACCACAACAAAGGTGATTGAAAAGGATTGCTTCACAACCTGTGACATTAAAAACCTTGACATCTTCTTTTTAATCACGGACTCGGATGCATTTTTACTCGGACTTGACTCGGACTCAAGCCTTTCGGACTCGGAAAATATCCCGAGTCCGTCCGAGTCCAGAGACAGTCGACGGAAATGTCACTGACTCGATGCATTATCACAAAAGTCTTGTCCAGTAGCTACTTGAAAGCCGACGGGTTTATGTGCGCACTAGAGATGCGCGGATGAGCTCAAAAGTCACCCGAATCCGCATCTTAAATTATTCGCCCGCCACCCACCCGCACCTGTGTTTTTCTCTGATTTAGATAACCGCACCCGATGGTCGTTTACGATTATTCTAATTCTTAGTTTTGCATGATGATATGATGAATGGATGGTTCATTTTTAACAGCAGATTGATTCAGCTGATCTGCAATCGCTGCACACTTATATAAGCTTAATCATTCGTGCTTTTAAGCCAAAGCCACGCTAAAAAGAATAACGTTAACTGACATCTGGACGTGACTCTCCGCAATCTCTGATGAAATCAGTTGGGTGTTTGAACGTCTACTGGATCCTTGGACAAAAGATTACAGGGGTTCACCCAGTTTAAGAAATCTCAGATCATAAAAATCTAATTCTTTTCATTTTTAAGGTATTGTTTTCGTTATAATGTACTGATTCAAATTAGTAATCAATAATAATTGTTAATTTTACTACTCGGCATAATCTGGTGCTGGAGCGGGCGCATCAGGCGCAATCATCAAACATATTTCAAAGGAAGCCGGCGCCACATTCCCTACCGTCTTTACTATGTGTTTTGAGCGAATATTTGCATTTATTCACATACGATTGAATTAGAAATGGTGGCCTGTCATGATTTTGGCTAATGCAGGACACTGAATGATGCGCATCAGAGGGAATTTAGAAGTGGGTATACGCAAAGCCGACGGATTAAAAATGAGTATCCGCAGGTACTGCACTACACCACTGAATATTACCCTACTCAATAACATTAACACAGGCGTAACTCCCTTCAAACTTGATCTGGAATGTCTTTTTTTCTGTCACAACTTGTCGAACAGGTGAACACACACACACACACACACACACACACAAAATGAAATCGTTCGCCTGAAAAAAGTATTTAGAACAGGTTCATATTTTAGAAAATGTAGTTAATATTTGCCTCATTACTGATTCATCTCATCCACCCGCGACCCGCCCGCAAATAATCAGAATGCATTTTTTTTATTACCCGACCTGCGGATATAACCGCCATCCGCGCATCACTAGTGCGCGCACACTCAAAGAGCGATCACAGAACGCGCCTCTCAGTCAGTGTGCGAATACAGAGTTCTCTTTCGTTTTTAATAGGTTCTGTTACTGCTACACACATGCTCGTATTGGAGACTATTCATGTAAATGAAGTCGGTTTTGTCTTAAGTAAACCTGAACACTTAGGAGACATACTGATGCGTCAACATATTTGATCTGTGCGTCAGATCTTAAAGCGACAGCAGCGTAAACCTGCAGCAGCCGACCGCGTCAAACAATAATCAAACAACAAAAGAAAAAGAGAAAATCACTCACTGTTCTTAACTGAATCACTTATTAACTGTAATAAGAATTATCTTTAATGTATACAGTGAAGATTTTGCATGACTTTAAGTTTGCTAAGCAGAGCATGGACATATATGAGATGTTGTGAAATCAAAAATCAAAATGGCAAGATCCACTAGAGGTTTGCTTTTCTTACATGTCAACTGACATTGTGTTTTTCTAGTTGTAAAGGTTAAAAACAGGGGTGCCCAAACTCGGTCCTGGTCCTTGGTTTAGCTCCAACTTGCCTCAACACACCTGCCAGGGGGTTTCTCGTATGCCTAGTAAGAGCTTGATTAGCTGGTTCAGGTGTGTTTAATTGGGTCTGGAGCTAAAATCTGTAGGACACCTCCCTCTAGGACCAAGTTTGGGCACCCCTGGATTAAAGCAATGTTAAGATACTGACAAACAGTAGTGTTTCCTTGGACTCGGACGGACTCGACTCGGACTCGATTGGTAAAAGACTCGGACTCGACTTAGGTGGACTCGAACCCAACACTAGGGATTTAGCCCTGGTTCGTTCTGGTCCTGGTCCATGGTAAACAACATTTTTAACTGATGATTAAATAATTGGTCAAATGATTGAAGTAGCATTAAATAAAAAAATAAATAAATAACAACTTTATCTGAAATGAGTTAAAATACCTGCAGCAGCACTGTTATGATACATGTTTAATGTTTCTGATCAACATCCTGAAGGGTTTGCAGTTCAGAAGATCAACATGAATCAGAGAAAACCTGTGAGAGGCCATCAAAATCAGCTCTTCAACCCAAATGAGATTCATCCTAATATAAAACCCATAATTCAGCAAAATGTTGCAGGTGACCAAATTCACCGTCAGAAGTTGTCATGCTCTCACCTCATTCACTTTCTGAAAACAAGCAGAAAATCAAAACTAAAGTCTGAACTGATGTTGTCAGCTGACAAAGTCAAATACAGACCAGACACAACTGAGGCTTCATTTAGTCTGATGCAGCATCAAAAAACAGACAGCACAACAGCATCTGTGGAGAATAAAATCTTTTCTGAACCCATGTTTGCAGAGAAAGAAAGCAGTGTTGATGTTTCCTATCACTGGATGATTGCCACAAACAGTGAATTGTGGGACATTGGGGATATTTTCTCACAAACAAATTTCTCCTTACCAGAGCTGTTCCAAAATGAAATGACAGATTTTAATTCCCAAGATGACACTGAAGTTTCTGATCTCTCCGGCCGAAGCGTCTGTTCCTCAGCAGGAGAATTGTGGTGTCTGAAGGAAAGCCCCGTCACACTGAGTCACAGATTAGAGAAGATTCCAGTTGTGATCAGCCATGTTGTTCATCCAAACAAGTTCTTCCTCCAACACAAGAACACAAGACTTTATTTTATGATTTCATCTCTGAAACACTTTCTTTCCTACTGCCTTTGACAAGTTATGAGTGAGTTAATACACATTAACTGAATTTTAATTTTTAGGTGAACTATTCATTTATAATTTTAGCAGTAACTCTATGTAACACTTTTCTTGTCAGTGATAAAATGATTATGGAGATGTTGTTTGCGTGTCTCTTTGGGATGTGAAGAAACTGTGTGAAGAAACAGCATCCATACCTGTGCAAGCACTGCAGGTCTCACTGGTGAATGTGGGTGACTCTATCAATATTACTGTACGGTTTATTTATATATTTATTTTTAATGCATTACTGTATTTTAACCTGTGTGTTATAGGTGAGGCCAGTGAATGGAGAAACATGGTCTTTTGAAGCGATCAGCTGGTTCAGGAGTAAAGTGCAGAGCAAGACTCTTTATGCAAGACTTTACCCAGAAGTAGTAGTTTTGGTTGAACTCTTCATGGAAAAGGGAAAAATTGGTGCTATGAGGTAAAGACGACACCATTCTCACGTACATTTATTCACAAGCATTACAAAAATCACTTTTGTTTTTTTTTTGACTGTACATTTGCATGGATTCCGACTCACAGTCTCATCAGTTTATAATCAACAGTAATTTCTAATATCTATCCTTTGTGTTTGATTCTCTCAGGAGAGGAGACTCTCTGTCTGTGAGACTTGCTCAGAAGTGAGTGACAACTCTGTTAGATAATCACACAATGTACAGTAATTCTTTATAGTAACATGTATGATGTTATTTTCCAGGTGACGTCCCAGAAAAAAACAGACAGCAGTCCTTACAGTGGGAGAAGTATCTGATCTCCTGTTACAGTAAAACAAGAAATAATGTTCACAGGAATCAGCAAACTTAAATTAGAGCTGGGGAAATAAATGGATGCATCATGAATTCCAGAAAGAATCGCAATGCATTCGGAAAATCTCAGAATCGATCCATGAATCATGATGCATTGATTTGTCATCGCAGCCTTACAAGTTTTTGTCATTCATCATTACTGTACAACCTTATACATGCTTCACAATATCTACTACATGCACATTTCATAGTCTTGTGTATTTGGTGTTTTTGTTTCATTTGTGTACACTACATTGTTATGCATAGTTTGTATTACAAAAATATGTAGTGTTCTGTGCTGTAGAATTTGTTCTTATTGGTTTAGATAATTCATAACAACTAGGAATTATATATAAAAAAAGAATATCTTATTTCTAAGTATTTTAGAGTTCACTTTGTGTGTTCTGTTGTTCCTTTGGAAAAATACTGAAATATGTTCTGTTATTTGTTAACTCTGGCTGGTCAAACTTTGACTATATACTTTAATTTTACTTTAGAGCTCATTAACACATTAACACTTGAAAAAACATTTTTTTTTTTTTTTTTTTTTTTGCATGCGCATGTAAATATGCTTAAGAAACTGTTCATGAAAGTGTTGAAAGGCCAGTTAATGGCTACTCTGTGCACTGACTCATAAGAAAACTTGAACGTTTATGGTACATGTTGTCTTAAATATGCAAATGAAAATGTATGTTTTCAAAACTGATTAAAAAAAAATGCACCATACGTTCAACACCTCAAGCCACAATGCACATTGTATATTACATACTACTCCATATGCATTATGTGCATAAATAGAAGTGGTGTGCATTTTATGAGTCATACATAACATCATTAGACTCCACAGCTGTTCCCATCCATCTGCTGCACATATTGTAAGTGTTGTGTAGCCCAAGTTGCATGCTTTTAGCTTGTCGCATGTGTAGGAAATTTATTAAAAAAAAAAAAAAAAAAAAAAAAAAAAAGAATTACAAGCATACAGTATATGATGTATTTAAAAGCCAAGGTAAATTATAATAGATAACTGTATTATTCCACTATGCAAAGTAAATTAGCATTAACATTGTTTCCTCCTCTGTAACAGTGTAAGGCTGCACTGTTCAATATGAAAGTGGCCTTCTGAATGGTCTCTGTAGTTCCTGTGTTTTCAGTTCTAGTTGTCTGGTCTTTGTCAATGTTATCCTGTATGTTGAATTAAAGACTTTCTAAACTTGCATCTTCATCTTCATGTGTTTGTTTACAGCATAGTAGGGTAACATATAAAAAGCATACCCTATTAAAATTACCAGGTTTAACGAGATCGGAAAAAAAATTGTTGTGAGGGTTCTGTTATTATTATTATTATTTTTTTTTTTTTAACAAAAAATTGTGATTTAAAAAATAAAATCCAAAAACCTGGTTGCACAAGTGTGCACACTGTTTTATAATGGGGCATATGGCTCTTTTGTTTTTGTTTAAAATTAATCAATCACATTCTGTTCTGTGTGATTTAGTCTTAGTAAAAGAACAACTAATTGATTTATAAATGTAATCCATATGGAACATTTAACAAAAGTAATTTATTGTGGTTTAGATAATTCATAATAACTAGGAATGTCTTATTTCTAAGTAGTTTGAGTTCACTTTGTGTGTTCTGTTGTATAAATACTGAAAATGTTCTGTTATTTGTTTGTTACCTCTGGCTGGTCAAACTTTCAGACAGTATACTGCAATTTTACTTTGGAACTCATTAACACTTTTTTGTGTTTCGTGTTTGATATGAACATGTAAATATGCACTCAAAGTTCTGCTTAAGAAACTGTTCATGAAGTGCTGAAAGGCCTGTTAATGGCTACTCTGTGCATTGACTCTTAAGAAAACTTGCACATTTGATTTATGACACATGTTGTCTTAAATATGCAAATAAAAGTGTATGCCTTTAAAATTATGGTATATAATATAACGTTGCACCATTTGTTCAACACCCTAAGCCACAATACACATTGTATGTCATGTACTACTCCATATGCATTGTGCATGTGCATGAATAGAGGTGGTTTGCATTTTTTTGAGTCATATATAATGTCATAATATGAGATGTCCTATAATTCCATGGTACTCATGAAAAAGACAGTGACTAATGTACTGAGCATTGTTGGAAAAGTTATTTTAAAATATTACTACAGATCCTTTTTAAGTTACAGATCTAAGTAAGAAGTCATACCCCCAGGGGAGCTCAAGATGGGGGAAGGATAAGCACCCCATTCAGACAGATACAAGGTTAATGGACAGTAGCAACAGATAAGCAATGATGAGTGTGGAGTGTTTGTGTGCTAAGATCTGCAAGAATAAGAGAGACCTGAAGATCCATCAGTTGAGGATGAAGTTCAAGGAGGGACTGCAGGCACCACAAAGCACAGGTCAAGTACCTGGCAAGACAGAGAAGGAGCTGAGCTCAGAAGCAACCCACAGAGCCCAGAGGCTTCACATGGTGCACTTAGTCTCTCTGACCAGGCAGTCTGAGAGAAGAAAGGATCAAGTGTTCTCAAGCTTCTAAAACAACAGAGAGGCAGAAGTTTGACGAGGATGCTGATTGATGATTGAGGCAACAGGTAATGGAGATGTGGAGAAGCAGTTGCGTGCTATGACAACCATCTTGGTGAATATTGTAGCTGAGAGGTTTGGTGTGAAAGAGGTTAAGAGTGCAGAGAAACATTACTCCAAAAATGCCCTGAAGAAACAGTACAAGAAGGCAGGAGCGTGCACCTTTGGCAAAGCTTCGGATCATGCTCAGGAAGAGGCTTCTAACCCTACAGAGAGCTGAGCAAAATAGCGAAAACAGAGGGCCAGGGAGCGGCTATTTTTTATTAATAACCCATTTTGGTTTATAAAGCAACACCTGGGGCAAAAACTTAGCCTCCTCTGTTCAAAAGAGGCAGTTGATTGACATCTGCAGAACACTTTTAGTGACCCAACCAGAGACCAAGACCTTGGGCAGTGTGAGGCTGTGATTAGGCCACCAGAGCCTGTTGGTGAATCTGGCTAAAGGGGGCCACTCTTGAAAGAAGTTCAGGATGTGGTGAGAAAGGGAAGGGCCGGATCAGTTCCAGGACCAAGCGGGACATCATACAAGGTGTACACACTGCCCTAAACTGGCTCTAGAAGATCATTAAGGTCATCTGGAGGAAAGGTAAAACAGCACAACAGTGGCGGGTTGCAGAAGGTTAGTGGATTTCTAAAGAGGAGGACTCAAACAACATAAGCCAGTTTAGAATCATCTCATTGTTGAGTGTGGAAGGAAAGATTTTCTTTGGCATCTTAAGCTTGGCTGGCTGATTTCTTCCTCAAGAATGGATATATTGACACCTCAGTGAATAAAAGTGACATTCCAGGGGTTACAGGCAGCTTGGAGCACACAGGCGTGGTCACACAGTTACTCAGAGAAGCCAAGGAGAATAAAGGGGATCTGGTGGTACTGTGGTTAGACCTGGCCAATGCCTATGGCTCAATCCCACACAAGCTAGTGTTGGAAACACTGGAAAGGCACCATGTTCCAGCCTCAGTAAAATACCTCATCATGGACTACTACAGTGACTTTAACCTGAGAGTCTCTTCAGAGTGCCAACATCTGTTTGGCACAGATTGGAAGTGGGAATCATTACAGGCTGTACCATCTCAGTTATCCTCTTTGTGCTGGCGATGAACTTGCTGGTGAAGTCTGCAGAACCAGAATGCCGAGGCCCCAAATCAAAGTCTGGGATCTGCCAATCACTGATTTGCACCTATATGAATGACTACTAAGTCGGTGCCTGGACATAGATGGCTCCTGAAAGGAAAAGAGAGATTGATGGGATAGGCCAGGGGTGTCAAACTAATTTCCTGGAGGCCCGCAGCCCTGCAGTTTTGTTCAAACCTTGCTTCAACACACATACTATAAAGTTTTCAATTAAGCCTGAAGGACTTGATTAGTTGGATCAGGTGTGTTTAATTAGGGTTGCTTCTAAACTCTGCAGAGCTGCGGCCCTCCAGGACTGGAGTTTGACACCCCTGGGATAGGCCAAAATGGCATTCAAGCCAACAAAAATCACGATCCTTGGTGCTGAGAAAAGGTAGGCAAGTAAATACATTATGTTCTCTATCTCGGGAGTACCAATCCCAACTCTCTCAGAGAAGCCAGTGAAAAGTCTGGGAAAGGTCTTTGAAAGTAACCTTAAGGATATAGCGTCTATTAAGAACACCTGTGAGGAGCTGGAAGGGTGGCTGACAGAAGTTGATAAATCTGTATTTTTTTTTTTTTTTTACCAGCACGGGATTCTACCAAGGATAGTGTGGCTATTGCTTCTTTACGAGTTCCCTATCTCCATCATTTCAGAGCTGGAGAGGAGAATAAAGACGAAGAGCTGGGCTACCAGGCAACTACTCCAAACTGAAGTGAGAGCAGTTATTAAAGAGAAAAGATCTAGTAGAGCTAAGGGAATGAGGCAGCAAGGTGCCTGGACCAGGTGGGAGCAGGCTGTGGAGAGGAAGGTCTCATGGACAGTCTGGTAGCGATCAGAGCCACAACATATTAGGTTCCTGGTACAAGTCATCTACAATGTTTTTCCCAGCCCATCCAACCTGCACCATTGGGACCTGACTGACACACTACTCTGCACCCTGTGCCAGAGAAAGTGGACACTGGAGCATATTCTATGCTGCTGCTGGGGGATGGTAAGTGCCACTGGCAGCATAACCAAGTACTCAAGACCATCACAGAAAGTATCAATAGTGCCATTACCAGCTTCAAGAGGTTGAGACCCTCAGAGCAAACCATCAATTTCATCAGAGCAGGAGAGAAACCAAAGACAACAGCAGGGCTGTTCATAATTCAACTCAGGACTGGCAGCTGACAGTAGACTTGAAATGAATGCCTTGAAATATATCATCTGTTCAATGTCTTGAGGTGTGGTAACCATAAGCGGAATAATGCTTTGCGTCGTGGCCACATCACCACCTCAGGTGTGCCTTATTTTGTAAGAATTCAATGCCCGTCGTCAATTATTCTTTACTTATACTATGGGGCTGTTGAATGCTTGAATTCTATTGGCTGAAGAACATTCTAAAGGTATGCATTATTTTCAGGGAAACGCACGGCAAACGTAGTTCCGACAGCCCTTGACCGCATTACATGTCTGTATCACTTTGCCACATGATTTCAGTTGATTCAAAGGTCCTTAACAGGCTAAAACAGCAAAATAACCAAAACCCACAACTGCAATGGCCAAACAAGTGTCTACAGTAAACAATAGGATAAAAATGACAGATTATTTCCATGTTTTTGCCACAAAATTACGTTTTATTATCTACGGAAAGCACATACTCTATTTCTCACAGACAGACACACATACAGTTTGTAAATGCGTTAGCATACATGCTAATGTTGTTAGAACTGCTCTGAAAATTAACAACTTAAAAACTATATGATATTTCTCACAAGTGAGGTAACAACGGCATTGTTCCTGAAGAAAATGAACTTAAAGTTTTACCATTAGTAGAGACGCTGCTGCCGATCACTTTTGAGAGACGCACAGACTCAGAGAGGTAATTCACAAGCTTAATCTCTCTCTCTCTCTTTCCGTCTGTCTGCCTGTCTGTCTGTCTAAACATTATTATCTGCATTTTCTGCTATCAATGGCTCAAGTGTTGTTACTTGGTCTAAAATGGTGTTTGGAATTAGCAATGGAGGTGTTGGATGAGCTGCATAAGAAATTTGTGATGACGTCACGCTATACGCTCATATGCATACAGCTCATATGCAAAATTCTTTTAACCATGGCTCCCAGAGAAGGGAACGAGACCCTGCGTCCTCTAGGGATCACTATGGGGAATGCCTTCGGCGCGACCAGTGACTGAAGCATACATCTAAACACAACAATAGCATCGGCCGAGGGCAGCATGTGACATCACTACTGGTGCGATCACAGTATAAAAGGGTGCCAAGAGAACACGTCATCCGCTTGAGCTTGAGTCTGCAGCATGGCAAAGTTTCTAGAGGACGCAGTGTCTTGTTCCCTTCTCAGGGAACCACGGTTACACAAGTAACCTGAGACGTTTCCTTTTGAGGGAACATCAAACTGCGTCCTCAAGGGGTCGCTATGGGAAATGGTATACCCACACTGCCATGCTGAGGGGAGCGCATGCCAAGCAAAAAGGCGAGCACTAAGTACCAACTCTACCCAAAGGGAGTTGCCCCTAGAACGAATGACAGCTGTCAGTGACATTATCACTGCATACATACCCGAAAACCTACCTAAAAGGTACAAGATTTTAGAAAAGCGTGCAGGATACCTAGCATGCACACCTACCACCATGTGGATTTTAAGAAAGTGCCCAGAGACTAGTGTGTGCACTTACCAGAAACATGGATTTTAAGAATATTGTTACTTATGTAAAACTGGCCTGCTGTGTGTACTCAGGGGATTGGGCAAACTGTGTACAACATTGTATCATAGCCATAGATTAAATTTCTGGTAAGAAAGCATGCTTACAAGGTTTCACTTCAGAAGCAGCAATTCATCAAATCTCAAGTGCAAGATATCTTGAATAAGAGAATCATCTAACCATCTACTTCACCGTGAGCACCATCCATAGTGCCAAAGAAGGATGGAGGTTCCAGATTAGATTATCGAGGTCTTAATGCCAAGACTCATCTAGATGTTTATCCTATGCCTCAAATTCAGGATATCTTAGAGTCTTTTCAAGAAGCAACCATCTTCAGCACTCAGGATACAGGATCCTGGCAGATGGAAATCGCTCCAGATAGTACTAAAAAAACTGCTTTTGTGACATCTACTGGGCTATACGAATTTGTTTGTCTACCCCTTGGCCTGAAAAACTGTGCAGCAAAGGATCCAAAGGCTGATGGAGCAGGTACTACGTGAGGTAAAAGGAAAGTGCTGTATGGTATACATTGATGATGTTGTTGTGTATTCCAAAACTATTTCAGAACATTTCCAACACGTTCTTTTAAAAAATCTTTAAAAATCTAAAAAAGTGCAACTTTATCCAGAAATCGCTTTCATTCCTTGGGTATATTGTAACACATGAAGGGGTAAGGACTGACCCAGCCAAAGTTGCTTGTGTATCATCAGCCTAAACACACTGATGTAAGCAATATTAGAGCTGTGGTTACACAAGAGTCAGACAGACAAGAGCATGTTATCGCATATGCATCACCGTTGCTGAGAGGAGCAGAGAAAGCATATTCTGTGTCGGAGAAAGAATGTTTGTCGGTGGTTTGGCCCATGGAGAAATGGAGGCAGTATTTAGAGGGACGGATGTTTGAGGTAGTAAAAGGTCATGCTGCATTGACATGGGCATTCCAACATGGTGAGGTATCAGAAAGGGCAGTGCAGTGTGGTACCTGATGTGTTATAAAGAAGTCACAATGCTCCACAGGACATGTTACTTATCGCTACTGCTACCAAAACCCTTTCACAGTCATGCAACCTACCAGTTGACCTCTTGAGCTCAAAACAATGACAATGAGGTTCAAGAACTTGTAGCTAAAGCTGGGAAACAGACAATACTTGACATGGCTAGAATTCACTATGTCGTTGAAAATGGTTTCCTATTTCATAGTGTACCCAATGGTCAAAATGGTCAAAAACACCAGCTACTCATTTTGTTTGTCATATGGCAATCATTCCTACAGTATGCACATGATAATCCCCTGAGTGGACATTTGGGAAAGCTTCTTGAAACTGTGTATTGGCCTAGCATCAGGGCGGATGTATGGAGATATTGTAAAGAATGTATGTCATAATATGTCAAAAACACATCATCCATGAATAGGACTTTAAGTCTTCTACAAAGTACTCCTATAGTCAAACCTGGATTAATATTAGGAATAGATATCATGGGTCCTTTCCCCGAACAGCATGAATATCTTCTTGTTGTAGTTGACTACTTCACCAAGTGGGTGGAGTTATTTCCTTTGAGATCTGCAAAAGCATCTCATATTGCTAAAATTTTATTGGATGAGATCTTCACTAGATGATTATCTTGTGTCGGATAGAGGAACTCAAGTTCAGTTCCCATCTCATCAAACCTGTTGGCAAACAGTGGGGAGTAATTCAAAAATTAACTACCGCCTACCATCCTCAGACCAATTTGATGGAGTGAGTCAACAGAAACTTAAAAACAATGATGGCGTCCTATGTGGAGGCTCAGCATCATCAGTGGTTGGCCAAGTTCTGGTATGCCATTAATTCTGCCTGACATGAGAGTACTGGGTTTACGCCAGCAGAGGTAGCCTTGGGACAGAAGTTGAAAGGACCATTGGAAAGATCCCTAAACTACTGCCTGACCCTAATAGCCCTGTTTACAGTATATTGGAATGGCAGAGGGAACTAGTCAGCTTGGTAAAGGAGAATATAGAGCAAGCCCAGAGGAAGCAGAAAAGATACAACAACCAGCGTCATCAACCAACTCAATTTCAGGTTGGAGACATAGCTTGGGTACGGACTCATCCCTTATCCAAAGCAGATGACGGCTTTATGGCAAAATTATCCCCTAAGTGGAAAGGCCCAGGCAAAATTGTGAAGAATTTGGGTCCATTTAATTACGAAAGTCTCCCTTATATCAGATTCAGGTACAGTTGGCAAATATTATGTTCAGAACCTTAAGCTTTGTCATGGGTATGCCAAATCTTCCACTGAGGGGCAAGGTATATAACTACCCAGAAAGTGGATATCGTGTTTTCTTTTGTGTTTTTGTTGTTTTTGTATGAAATACTTCTCCCTTGCTCTAGGGGCGCTAGGTAGCCTGCTCATCTGTATTTAGCCAGGTAAGAGGGGTGAAGTTAGTAACAGGAGAAGGGGTAAAAGATGCACAGGATGCTGTTGTGGAATATCTGAAGGATACAGGGGTATATTTAGGATATGGGAAAAAATAAAATAAAGTAGATTCTCTAAGATATAGTCCATGCTGCATACTCCAATACAGTAGGCGGTATGCACCTGATAAGTCATGATTGCAATCCACCATAAAACTAAAGAAGAAGTTGTTAGTATGGTTTGGTGAAGGGGAAGCATGGTTTGTCTCTCATGGTTCACCAAAGATACTCGGAGTCCAGATTGAGAAACTGTGGTTTTAAGCTCAATCAAGTAAGTGGTGTTTTTTTTTTTTTTTTTTTTGTTAAATTGGGTTTGCTCAAGGACAAGCTGTATTTTTTCTTTCATATTTTATGGTTACTGTTTGGTGTATAAATGGCATGCTAATGCTAGTTTATGTGTTTGTTTGTAGAAGGACTTTTTAAATGCTTGCAAACTACATCTTCAAACTATCAACATTGTGGATTCTACGCTGATGTTGTTGAGGGTTCAGCATTCGGAGGACAGTGATATCAAGGTCTCACTTCATCGTTTGGTTGTTTGGATTTTTGTAGATTAGCTGTTTTTTGGATGACCACACTTACTGGACACTTCATCACTGCACAAAACAATTGACTCTAAGCTACTTCAGACCTTCGTTCCGCTCACCACCAGATGTCACCCTCTCACTCCTTTGACATTCACATTACACTGACTGTTGCACCACACCCCGGACTACGTTCCCCATCAGCCATTGTGCTGATCACCTGCGTCCAATCAGAGACTCTATTTAAGCCCCGGACTTCCTCTCGCTTCCTCTCACGGGCACCACAGCATTTTTGTTTCCAGGCGGAACGTTAAAAAATTGGCACACAATTCTCCCGGAAATCCTGTATAAGCGAACCAATCCGATGACGACTTTGAAACTCCTAAAGTGTTTCCAGCTAAGTGTGCCTTATGCATCAGACGTTTAGCCAACGTTCCATGGGTGTGACATCTGAGGCTGACACTATAAGATAGTGTGCTTTAAAACAACAACAAAATTCGCATTTACAAGATATAAGCATTCAAAACTTTCATATCTCATTTCCGCCAATATGAACCAACTATTTTGATGACATTACGCTGCACTTCAGCTTCTCATCAAACTTTCTGTCAAATCAAATGCTTTCTACAATCCAAAGCGACCCACCCCCTGTACTATAAATAGATGCTGAAGCTGCAGCTGAACACTTGTTCAGTGTTAGTATTTTCTTTATGGTGAATGGCATGTAGTGCACAATGGAGGCGATAGGGAACGATTCAGACAGTGTAAATATGCTTTCGATTGGGGCAAATGAGGTCTGGTTTTGCTTTGTGTCACGAGAACCATGGCAGCGTGCACGGTCTGCTCCGGACTTTGGCTCCGGTCCAGAGACGCAAATTTTATATATCTGTTTAGCCCCTCCAACACCCCCTACTCTTGGAAGGTCATAATCTATCTATCTGTCTGACTATCTGTCCAACTGTCTATCTATCTATCTATCTGTCTGTCTATTTGTCCATCTATCTGTCCATCTATCTATCTGTTTATCCCCTCCAACACCCCCTTCTCTTGGAAGGTCATGATAATCTATCTATCTATCTATGTGACTATCTGTCCAACTGTCTATCTGTCTATCTAAAAAAATCACAAATATGTGATTCTATCCCCGCCACCACCCGTTTCTCTTGAAGGTCATGATCTCTCTATTTATCTATCTCTCTATCTATCTATCTATGCCCGCCACCACCCCCTTCTCTTGGAAGGTCATAATCTATCTATCTGACAATCTGTCCAACTGTTTGTCTGTCTGTCTGTCTATCTGTCTCTCCATCTATCTATCTATCTATCTATCTATCTGTCTATCTATTTATCCCCGCCACCACCCCCTTCTCTTGAAGGTCATGATCTATCTATCTATCTATCTATCTATCTATCTATCTGTCCCCCCCTCCGTATTGTATCGTATTGTGACTGTGGGTGATGGTCCTATGTTTCGGCTCACACAAGACTTTACGTCCTGATTGCTGCTAAATCACCTTCTTTTGTTTGGAGGCTTCTCTATTTCTTTTGGGCTCTCGCCAAACCATTCAGCTCCCGCCAAACCGCATTTGGGTCGCCCCTAAAGCACTTTCTTTTAAGTGACAATATATCAACATGCAATAACAACTGAAAAAAATATTCACAAATGTGTGATTCTATCCCCACCACCACCCCCCTCTCTTGGAAGGTCATGATTTATCTATCTATCCCTGCCACCACC